>NW_017305392.1:106043-115648 GCF_001594115.1 Trachymyrmex septentrionalis | reverse complement strand
TCGCAATAGTTAACAAGATATTAATATATATATTTATTATCTTAACTATTGCGAAAATTACAAAATGGTATAGACTTTTTTGTTCCCTTTGACCCATTCTACACCCCCAATGCGGCTCCACAGCTATATATCTACAGGATGTCTGTAAAGTAAAGTTAGAGCCGTATTGGGGGTGTAGAATGGGTCAAGGAAAATAAAAAAGTCTTATAGTATTTTATAATTTTCGCAATGGTTAACAAGGTATTAATTACTAAAAATAACCGAATATTGGTCTTCTCTCATTTTTTTCTCAAATACTATCAATTTTACAAAAAAACTATAACAGTTAAAAATTGTTTATTTTCTTCTCACAGAACTTTAAGAATTTTTTCAAAATTTTTTATCAACTTTTTAGTACTATTTTCTTATTTTTATTACCATGAGAAAATACGGTATTAAAAAATTCTGAAAAAATTCTCAGAACTTTATGAAAAAGAAATAAACAATTTTTATCTCTCACAGTTTTTCTGTAAAGTTAATAATATTTGAGAAAAAAATTATTAAAAACCAATATTTGGTCATTTTTAATAATTAATATCTTGTTAAAAGCTTTTCGCTATTGCGAAAATTGCAAAATAGTATAAAACTTATTTATTTTCCTTAACCCATTCTACGCTTCCAATGCGACTGCGACTTTACTTAATAGACATCCTGTATGTGTAGTTTATTTCAATTAATTAAATCATATTTTTTATTATATATTCATTACCAGTTGGAATTTTCTCGGGACCCCATTAAAAGTTGCATTTAACTGGATTATAAAACGTTTTTATGGATAAAATTTTTTCACAAATTCAAAAGTCTAAATATCGCTTTGTGGTTTTATCTAGACTTTGTGGTTTTATCTAGACGCTCTATCTAGACAAAACCGATTGGTAATAACTTTCGGGACAAAATTGCAATTTTACGTGTAAGACATTTATAACATTCTACAACACACACACACGCGCGCGCGCACGCACACACACACGCATGCACGTACGCACGCACGCGCGCATACGTATATAGAGATAACATATATCGTGTTAATAGAAATAATTTCTAGTCAACTGAATGACACGTCGACAAATATCTGTAAAATTTTCAATAATAATCCTAAATAAAAATCTGCAAAATTTCGAAAAATTCCACTTAATAGTAACCAAGACCGGCTTTTAAAGTCTTTGGGGAATTGCGGTACCTTTAATCGTGAATCTTTTCTTTCCGGTTCCAATCGACACCTTGTCCGCCCCACCCACCAATGCTGCAAATTCTGCTATTTCAATTCCCTTCATCTTGCTTTTATTCTGCTTCCACTAAATCACGAATGGTTTGATATCCACCACTAACCGATAACCGCTCAAGATACCAGATGGTTGCCTCTTTCTACCACTTTCTACCAATTCTCCAATCTTCTTCTTTCCTCTACTTATCTTTTTCCTACTTTAAGGCACCTACTAGTATTTAAATTTCTCTTTTTTCTAGCGTTTTCTATTGTATTTCTTGTTATAATTAATTTTCATGTCAAAAGATAATATTATATATTTATTTTTATTTTAATATAATGAAGAAACAAGAAAGATTCCTTGCTAAAAATAAATTTGGTTTTAAGCTATACATTTGATTTGATCATGGATTAAAAATTTAAAAAAATAAGAAGAAATACGATAAAAATAATAATTAATATTCTGCTTAATTAAATTGAAAGTAAATGTTAAATATTAATAATAACTATAAATTTCTAATAAGGTATATAATAAATACTTTTTATTAAAAGTTAATTTAACAATCTTCGTGTTCGCATTGCTAGTAATTACCTTTAACACGTACACTTGTTTTAAGAAAAAAATTTAAATAAAAAAAGAGAGCTAAGGCTTTATAATGTCTCCTTGTTTTAGTAATTTATCCTTTAAAAAGAATACCAATATCCAAACAATATTATTTAGGTATAGATATATAGCATAAAACTATAAAAACACGGAAGCATTTATTAAAGATTTGAATAAATAGTTCTCACTCCACAGTTCTTTTTATTATACAATTGTTATTGTAGATATCATCATCTAAATTATTTGAGAATGGCAGCTTTTTAACAAAGTAATTGAAAGAACACCATGTTTTCTAAGAATTTTCGCTGAATTTGATTCTGACTTGAAAATACTAAAATTCAAATTTCAAAATATTAATCTGATTATCGTAAAACCCGGTTTTAGAATATGTTCAGTTTGAAATCGACCTATTTCGTACTATTATTTACAATGTAACTATCCATTTCCTAGGTTGCAGATAGTGCTATCTATACAGAGTAAAAGAAGAAAGAAAAAGGGACTCTGGCGAAACTCATGATCGATGGTTCCCTCCTTCTATTTCTTTCCGCGCATCATATACTCTAACCGTCACCCTCCCTTTTTCTCTCCGACAACGTCACCTTTTTCTCTAGCCATGCGCTACAGCGCTCCTTTCTCCCTTTCCCTTCCCTCCTCCGTTGCGTAGCGTCAGACTGACAGCGTCGCGTACGTTGGAAGTAACAGCCGCGTTGTCGTTTGTCACGCGACGTCACGATGCGCCAACGCAGCGTATCAGGGAACGCGACGCGAGACGACGCGAGGCGACGCGACGCATCGTGCGGCGCGATGCCGCGCTCGGTTGATACGACGTACAGCAACGATAAATTCGCGGATTTCAGCACCCACGAGATTTCATGCGTGTCCAAGCTGTCGGAAGTCTTCTCCATGACGAGTGGGCTATGGCCGCGTTCGAGAAGCGTTGATTCAGAATGTAACTCATCGTTCTAACTTCTCGAAACATCTGCTCATGTTCATTATGATAGGAGATGATTTCCAACATGGAAGTCCAATAATCATTATTATCAGTATTTATTGATCAGTAGAATAAAAATATATAATACAAAAAAAATTTCTGATTGAAAGATTTCTAATTGGATATCTCGCGCAGTACGTCTGTTCGAAAATCTGAATGTGAAGTCTTGTAGGCATTAACAAATGAATATGATTAATTTCAATTCTACATTTTGCCGGGCCTTTACAGTTAGAGGATTAGCGGTTGAATCATCGCAAGAGTCTCAAAGTTTCGTTTATTTTCAATTTCGAAGATGCATTATATGTGAAAAAAAGTAAACTCCACCGACTCGCAGGAAAGTACATCGGCGCCCGCGCCGTTTCATTAGATATCATTATAATTGTACGAGGGAGTAATTATTGTTGTCCGCCGCGCGGCAGAAAACGGGTTGGAACAAATGAAAAAAGACCGTAATAAAAATTAATGTCCCAACGGTGTGCAGTCGGTAAAGGGGTGGAGTCAAAAGCGGTAAAGGGGTTGAAATGGGTGAGAGAGAGAGAGAGAGAGAGAGAGAGAGAAAGAGAGAAAGGGAGAGAACGCTTGGAATGCCATTTTCACAACACACACTCGATTCGGTTCTTCGGACTGTATAATGAAAAAATTTCAGCGTACATTCACATGCGAGTGTGCAACGAATTGAGCGGCGTATATACATATGTATACCTACGGTGTAACTTAAAAATTTGCACGTAAACATTTGCGCATTAAAAAATTAATTCTAAATATATGTCATTCTATCTTTCATCAATTTATAAGTGATTTGAAGAAAAACATCATGTTATCTATCTATATCTTTATTAGATATACTCGTATTTGCGTGGCATGTTTGTAATAAAGATACATCATGCGTCTAAAAAATTTATCAAAAATTAATACACTGAAAAATCGCACTAAATTTTAATAAATTTTATTAAATTATTTGAATAGTATCAGTTGGATACTTGATAAATATATACTGCTTCTTTCAAATACTGATTTTACTGCTATTAAACGATGAGAATTCTTTTTAAAGCTGAACATGTCTAGGACTTTTCCGGGGGCTTCCAAAACTTTAATAATTTTTTTATTTTTATTTAATTTTACAAAAATAGATCCTTGAGCAATGATGCGCTGTCGTGGGAATTATTCCCATACGAGAATGTTCGTGCACATGCGTATCGCCGATACAATGTGAAAGTAGCCAATACGAAACTGTGACAGCAGCTTACGCATGCGCACGAATATTCCCATATGGGAATAATTCCCACGATAGCGCATCACTGTCCTTAAATTTCGAGAAGTTGGAATTAATCATATTATAAGTTAGAGATTAAAAAAACTATTAAATTAAAACTATTCAATCAAGCAAATTGCAATAATACGATGTTATATGATGAGCGAAGGAAGGAGCTGTATAGATCTTCATGTTACATCAGATGATCTACGCAAGAATCTACATAAGAAGAAGAATAAAAATGTGCAAGCAAAATAGTGCGCAAAATTTTTGCATACAAATACGAAAGATGTAATAGAAAACCTCAATGTATGAGTGAGAAACTTGAACTTTTGGACTTTTGCCGTTTGTTGGCAACGCCAACGTTCGTGAATGCGGATAACGAGTCAGTTCTTTCCGACTTCGTTTGAGTGCGTTGCTCATTAAGCGGAAGCGATTACTGGTTCACGATTGCTGATTCCACACGAGAGCGCGAGTGGCTCAGCTAAAACCCGGACTGGGAGCCGACCACTTACAATAATTGCCCGTGCAACTGATTGGCGCGAGCCATCCGTCAATTAGCGCTGTGTAATTTTGACCGCGCGTTGAGTTTAATCAACTCCGTACGTTAGCCAGTTGACCGGCTTTCAAAATACATATGTTATACTATACCAAAATTTTCATCCCCAGCCCAATCTAGTTACTAATCCATTCTTTGTTGTAACACACGCTAATTATGAAGATACATTTTTCATTTCGTTGCAAATTTCATGTCATATACTGTGAAATACCTTAATGGATGGAATCACATTTTCTCACAGAGAAAGCTACTTGAAAATTTAATATACAAATATGAACGAGCCGGTACAAATAAAAATTAAAAATAATTCGGATTTGTACACGCTTTTATACAAAATTGTAGATAGTTTCCTACTCTAAACTTTTTTCGAAAATATTGTTAATTATATATTCAATTCCTTAAGTAAAGTAAAAATAAAACTCTCTTGTACTTAATTAAGTATTGCTAAAGTATTTATAACTTTCTAATTAGAGAGTTTAAAAAATTTTATTTATTTATATTTATTCTCTTAATTAATAATGATATGTCTGATTAAGAAGAATAAATTATGTATACGTGATTTAATTATATTTTCATTAATTTATCTTTTGTATTTAATAGAATTATAAATTATTTCTAAAAATTTCAAATTTTCACTAAAAGAAAAGATTGGTTGCTACAATTTAAATAGTATAATATGGTATAGCATTTTTAATCGGCTGCAACAACCAGTTTTTGGTTATATATTTGGTTATTATATTTTACTATCTAAATTGTTACAGTAACCAACTTTTTCTTTCACTGTTATCAGTAAAATGTAATAAAAACGTACAATAAAAAAATGAATGTTTTAAATTAAATATAGATTTCTGTATTATTATTATTATTATTATTATTGTTGTTGTTGTTGTTGTTGTTATTATTGTTATTATTCTTATTATTATTTATTTGTGATGGAGGCACGGCAGTATCTCAGTTTTATTTAATATTTAATTAAATTAATTAATTTTTTTATTTATTTAATTTACATTTTTAATTTATTTTTTACGATTTATGAATTATTTTATTCTTTATAGAAATTAATTTTTTATATATTTGCATTTTAAATATTTCAATAAATAATGAATTTTTTTATTTTATCATACAAAACTATCGCGTTAATTATTATATTATTCCACACAAATAATAATGCTTTTTATAATAATTATATATCAATTTATAATAATTATATATCAATAATAATTTTTAACTTTATTAATAAAAGTATCTATTCCTCTACTGCATTTATAAATATAATCTTTAGTTTTCAATTGTACATCAAACATACTATTTATTTTACTAACTCTATAAAAATTATTCCTTTTCAGATTTCAATCTATACTATATAATATAAACACATCTATATGATTATGTACATGTATTCCAAAATACGTTGTTTGAATTACATACATTTGAATTACAGTACTATGCATTTATAAACCTAATATTACTTGATGGCTAAATTAAAAGGAAATTAGAGACTATCATAATATATTCTACTTTGTCAACAAATAAATCATTTATCCGAATTTAATTATCTTTCGGAGTAAAAGTGCGATATAATAGTAAAATAAATCTACGCATATATTATATTTCCGTCAGTTGGCGACTGAGATTTATGTTGCGCTTAATGGAATTTTAAGAATTATTAACAATATATTATATGGCTAATGATTGCAAGGAACAGCCATTAAAAATTTTACAACTTTGACGAGCAGAATTTTCCGCTGGAGACGTTAAACACGTGCGCGCACTGCCTTGCTAACATTGTGTTATGCGAAGGGTGGATTTGAAAGTTTTTCATTTATAAAAAATTCGTGCTTCCGGAACTTCAAAAGCTTTTTAATTCTCTCGAGTGTCCCGCCTCGATCCACCCCCGCCATCCACCGGTGCGGATGGCTAAAGTGCTCGGTATTTTGTGAATAAAAAAGAAAAATGTATAGACTGTACAATGTAAAGATAACGACTAAAGTTGCGGCTACATCGCGGCAATGCCGACTTTACGGTAATGTCTTGATTCGCATTATGATCTCAGGTAATAATACAGGATATTTTTTGAGAATAAACTTGCTATGTTTTCTGTTGTCACTTGTATGCTAACATAAAATAAAGTATATTTAGTATAACTTTTTTTCTTTGATTCAAAAGAATTAAATTATAATATGAAATTTTTGCACAGAGAAAAGCCTCTAATAAAATGCTTACTGTTAATTGAGAATTAAAGAAGCACAAAAAAGTTTTTATAAATGTAATCTTTAAATTGTGAAAAAATGACGTATAAAAAGTTGCAAAAAAATAATTTTATCAAAAGTTATAAATCATTTTAAAAACTTACTTTTTAAATTTTGTCACAATTTCGCGAAAACTAAACAAGATTTTTTTTACTTCAATGGCACTCTTTTTATAAGCCGTATTTTCATCAATTAAATTTCTAACAAAGCAAACTATTTTTTCTTTGTCAACAGCAACACAAAAAATATTTTTGTCTTTAGGGATAGCAACACAAAAAATTATATATTTTTTTAAATTGTAATAATTTTTATAGTTATCTTTAAGACGCGTATTTAAGAAAAAAGTCTACTAAGTCTAAAAGTCTAGATATTTATTTTTTTAAGATATATATTTAAAAAAAGACTTATTGATATAAGTGTCTTTTTTTTGTATGCAAAGGTTCTATAAATAAACAATCTCTCAAGTTAAATTTGCGTAATCAAGTTTAACACAAAATAATGTAAAAGAAAGTAAAAAAGTGCAGGCATAATATATTTTCTAATTTTGATAACCAATTTGTATCTAATTTTACTGTGACTATATCCTAAAAATTCGGGAGTTGATGCAAACGCACCGTACAGAGAAGCAATCAGTCAGGATAACTAGGTAGACGATAACTTTAAACAAGATATATCGGTCGTTGGTCGTCGACAACGAAGAAACAGGCTGGCACGAAACGACAGAATAGAAAGGGAGATGAGGGTAGAAAAAGGGGATAGTGAAAAAGTGCAGGAAAAGTTCGCGCCATTCCAGTCCTATTTCCTTTCCATTTGTATTTATGGCCTCGTTATTCGCAACTCAGACTTTCCAGCTAAACCATGTCGAAAATTGGCAGAAAGAACGATTATCGGATGTGCATATGCTACGATCGATATCGTCACACATTTTCGTGAATATCTTCGTATTTGAAAACTTTTTGATAAAACTGGTAAAAAAAGATGTGTAATATAAATTTTTCGAATGCTATAGAATTTTTTCGCTGGTAAAATAAGAATACAAATAAAATATAAAATAAGGCACAATCTTTAATGGTTGTTTTTCTATAAAAAGACTCAATTTTTCAATGTAATCAAAATCTTTCAAGCTTAAAAGATCTTCTCGATGTGGAAATACAAACTTTATATAAACTATCAAATATCATATTTATATCGCGCAAATATCATAATTACTTTGATTACGATGTATCAATATCAAATGTTAATGCTAATTCCAGTCCAATCGCGCAGTGGAATTTAATCGCATAACTTTGATCGATACAGCAACATGCAACGTGCTGTTTTGCGGAACAATTTCCCAACTAAGTGATTACAGAGAAGTTAGGACCCTGGCTATTCAATTATACAGATTACTTATATGTAGAAATTGCTTCGCTACTCGTCACGATGTAGCCTTCAAAGTGACGCTGATCAGGCTTCAAAGTAAAGTTGATCAAAGACCAGGATCAATTTATTATACGAGCGCGACGCGACTACTTACGACTTCACGAATTGATCTGAGTTTACCTTTGGTAAAAATCTTCAATAGATATACTCTAATATTTCACGTTATAAAAGTCCAGATTAAGTTACGCGTGTATTATTATTATTATTGTTGTTGTTGTTATTGTTGTTGTTATTATTATTATTATTATTATTACCATCATCCTCATCATATATGTAGATTAAATAAAACCTAAAACTAAAACTATTTCAACTCTTGTGGTTTCCTAAAATTCCAAATTAATATAAATTATTACGTCGGAACATTAAAATTAAGTTGAGTTATTATAATCTGTTTAATCTAAAATATTTCATTTAATCTCTCTATTAATAGTCTCTCTTTTAATAGTTATAATATTGTAATAAAAAATGTTTATGTATTTTGTCATTGTTAATACACGATTACTAACAAGTCTCAAATTAAAAATATCTTACAAATATCTTTTTCAAAAATTAATAATATTTTTAGGAACTTGAAACAAGCTAACGCGTTTTCAAGTTTCAAAATTGCAGTTTGAAAATCGGGATGATGAATCTCCCTAGTTTCTAGAAACCAACTAGGTTCCAACACTTTTCAGCTGAGCTTATGCGATTATTATGCGCTTGCCTGTGTGCCTCCTTCTTCTTGGTTGGTAGGAGGATAGGTAGTGGCTGGGAAGAGGAAACGCCTCACGCGCGGTGATCAGCATTGCCTCAAATTGAATCCTTCGCTTTCGGTAGCAAACGATCCGCTGGAGAGATGGTGCAATATCTACGGACTCCATACATACATTTTGCAGAATGCGACAGAAAAATTTAGTGCAATTCATTGAACGAAAAAATTTTAAGATTTCTGAGAAACTAAAAGTATTCCAGAAATAATTTAAATATCAAAGAGAAAACAACATTTCGAAATTATTATGAAGAAATATAATGTTATATTTGTAAATCTAATTTAGTCTCTGGAGAAGATTTATTATCTCGATTTTAAACTGCAATTTCAAAACGCGTCAATTTCACAAAAAAAAATATAATTTATTTATTTAAAAAATATATACACGTGTGTATAATTTAACTAACTGCAAAAAGATAATTGAGAATAGAAATCTTTTTCCTTAATCTACTAATAATAAACAAAAATTAAGTAACGTACATATTAGTACATAAACATACATATGTACTTTATATAGATATACACACACACACACAC
>NW_017305392.1:105199-105928 GCF_001594115.1 Trachymyrmex septentrionalis | reverse complement strand
CACACACACACACACACACACACACACACACACACACACACACACACACACACACATTGAGGATCAGTATAATAGTTTAAGCAAGAAAATGTTACATTTGTATGCGACGTCCATCGCTTTTCGGCCATAATGGATCCGCCATATTGAATCTCGTTCATTTCTTTCGAAAGTACATGCACATACGAATAATTTGGACTTTGACTGTTTATTTTCATTGTGTTGATTTTGGAGCACGCAGGTGATCCAGTTGACGTAGGATGCTCCGGATCGTTATATCGAGTGTTTCAGACCTCCTGTATATCCCTTTTATCTTCGTAGGATAAGTTCTAATCGTAAAAGTATTCCGACAAAAGTTATAGTTTAAAAAGATCTATTTATTAATCTTATCAGTTCGACCTTGGATGGCGTCGCCAAGGTCAGATCAAGGTTACATAGATTTTTTTTAACACCCTATTTTGGAACACCCTATTTTTGATTCCAGAATCTAATAGCTGGTCTCAAGAGCTTTTCAAAACACTATCATAAACTTATTTTTCATAAAGTACTTTTCGAGTTATGAGGTTTGAAAGTTACAGTACCGCAGGCATTAGCATTACGCAAGGTGTCCGATCAACGACCTACTAAAACCTCTTGAATGTTATTTAGAATGATGTCCTGAATATTTGTTATCAAAGTCAAACATTGGAGGTTATACCTCGTATATATGTATATATATATATATATATATAT
>NW_017305392.1:94223-104756 GCF_001594115.1 Trachymyrmex septentrionalis | reverse complement strand
GCCGGCGCGCTCTCCAGATTTGACTCCATGCGACTTCTTCCTATGGGGTTATTTGAAGTCTATTGTTTACAACGATCGACCAGAGACCCTAGCTCACCTGAAGACAAACATTCGGAACGCCATCGCCGAAATACCGGTGGACATGCTTCAGAGAGTGACGCAAAACTTCAGAAATCGACTCAATCAGTGCATAGACAACGGCGGCCGTCATTTGATAGATGTAATTTTCAAAAGTGCATGAAAAAAAATTTGATGAGGTGATCTGTAAGAGGAAAAAAGAATTATACCGATATCTGCAATAGTTTCGTTTTTATTAACCTTTAAAAAAAGTAAGTTTCTCTGCCGCACCCTGTATATACAATAAAAAAGTAAAGCTTATGTAAATTTCTGTCATATATTCTATTTATGTGATATCGAATTTTAATAACAGACTCCTGAATAAGTTTTAAGCTAGCTTTTCGCTATAAAAGCGAAAATATTTGAATAATATGTCTCTTCCATCATGTCTAACAAAATTCAAAAACTTACTGGATTAGTGAATTAAATGAACGATGACCTTTTCAGTTTTAACTATATAATGAGATTCGAAAGTGCATTATAGGTCAAAATGTAACATCTGCAGAGGATTTTGTTAAGTCTGACTTATCGAACTTATCGTGCGCTAATGAGTTAAGAAGATAACTTTGACTCTCGATGAGGCATCACAGTGACGACGCGGATATGGTCTGTCGGGTCAATTGGATTGCAGAAACTTTGGCCGGAGATAGTCTTGAAAAGAGAGACAGAGAAGCGAAGAGAGAGAGAGAGAGAGAGAGAGAGAGAGATATATATATATAAAAGATAAGAGAAAGACAGAAATCGGTTCGCGAAAACGTCGAATTAACGACATTATACTTCCTAACCCCAGCTGTAATGGCTATAAGAAGGTTAGCTCGTCTTTTTCGCCCTTGTATAAGGTCTCCGTTTCTTTCTTGTCCTCTTCTTTTAGAAAATCGCAGAAGCTTCTCCGCGTAACACATCTCTCTCTTCTTTCCCACGTCTTTCGCCTCTTCCTTCTCTCCTTAGTCTTCTAACGAGAGAACTTTAAGAGCTTCAAGGACCAACTTCTACCACACACATTCTCTGTCTTCGACACTTCCATTTCCTACGACGGAGGACCACGTCGTCTGCTGATCCTGAGATCCTTATCAGCCATCCCGAGTAATTAACTTTCTAAGATATAAAGATCACGGTGCAGAGTAGGATTTGTGACCTGGTACATCCTTGTTTCATCCTATTATAGAGATAGTAAAAGTTCACAAATCAAATCTTTCCAATTTTTATATTATTAATAGCTTTGTTAAAAGTGTTCTGTATAACATAATTATCAAAAAAAAAGAAAAAAAATTTTTTTACATAATTTTTATCACACATTATTGTTATTCTTCCAAATTTAAGAAATATTTGGATATTGTTACTTGACTATTATTTGACTTATTATCTAGACATTATTTTTGGCAACTATGTTAAATTAATGTCAATGATATTAGAGAAATGAAAATTGCCAGACTGTTTAATATTTTATGACGGTCGTAATTTTCGCAGATCAATATTGCTCGACACTTTACTGCTGATACATTTCTATCTCTAAATTTTCACGTTTATTCTGGAAAGTTGACGCAAATCGTGCATAAAGTGCTGGCTAGTATAAAATACGTTTACGATCATAGATATACGAGGCGGCTGTAAAGCTTTAACGATAGCTGTACACAAAATTTATCATCATTCCAAAAACATTAATCAATTTATTTTTTAGTTACACATTGCATTATTCCAAATATAATATGTCAATTTTCATTACGTTAAATTCTATGTTAAATTTGGTTAATAACATGTAGATATTTGTCTGAGAATGAATATATATCTATATTTAATCAATCTTAAAGAGATATGAGTACGTCCCTTCCCATATATATATGAAAAGTCTAAAATTTTTAATTTACATACATTTAGAAAGTTTAAAATTCCAATTTGTAACTCTATTTTTTTTCTTTGTTATTTTAAATAGGACCAATTAATTAAGAATGCATAATGTAAAAAGATCTAAATATCATTAAATAAAACATACGAAAAAAAACTGTTAACAATTTACGTGCAATTCAAAGTTGAGAATAAAAAAAGAAAAGTCGGGCGTTCATGTTTTCAAGAACTCAAAGAGAGAGAGAGAGAGAGAGAGAGAGAGAGAGAGAGAGAGAGAGAGAGAGAGAAGTCTATTACTGTGCCTCTTCTTACCTACTCTTAAGAGTCCTGTGAGAATCCGAGAACATGGATCGTTCTTGAGATAGTTTGAACTTTCTAGTTGGTTCATCTAAACTATCGAAAAACTCGTCTACGTGTCTTAAAGAGTCCTTTGATCAATTAATCACAGCCTTTCGGCTGATTTGTCGTCGCTAATTAGCACATTGAACGAGCAGCTTCAATAGAATTTACCTTCGAAGAAGCTTCAATAATAAATTCATGTCGCATATACAACGTGTTTACAATAATTCGCAATAACCTATAATTATTTTTCAATTACTACGCTTCGTTGAATTTTAGAATGTACTTGTATATATAAAACCTATCCCTATTAATTATTGCCACGCAATTTGGATAATTTTTATAATATGGCTAGATTAAAAATATTTTATATTTTTAATTTAAAAATAAAATTATTAGAAGCAAGTTTTATACAAATTTTGACTAAATTTCAAATTATGATAAGTCAATCTCAATATATAATACAATAATTAGCACAAGCATATGCATAAAAAAGCAATGTAATATCTTCTTATTTCCGATCATTCTTAAATATTATTTAATAAGACAGCTAGCCGGCTCATGAAAACAGCAATTGGATGCAAACTCAAGTTGTTCTACTAAATGGAAATGCAATGTTTCATAGAAAACAGCAACGAAAGATTGTAAATCCACCACTGCACGTAATTTGTCGATGGGTCGTTTTGCCTCGTGTTTTCCCCATCCCTCTCTACGAACAACGAGGGCGTTCACTTAACCATGCCCAGGCACAAACACGGGCACAAATTTTTCGTTGCCGATTTAACTTCGCGTGCATGACTGACCGTGAATTTTTCCGCTCCCTTCCATTTCCCCTTCTATTTCTTTTCTATCCTTTTCCTTCAAACGCTCACCTTCGCTCACTCAGTACTTTTTTCAACTAGCATCCGAAAAAAAGCTTTTACGAATCAATCCATTCGCAAAAGCGACTTTATAGAGCAATCATAGTTATCGAAAGATACCATCTTGGTATCGAGGAATTCTTGTTCCACATATCATATTGCAGCATTACTAAGTATATTTTTCACTTGATATTCTTTGAGAGTATCAATAACATATATCGCTATAAACCACAATTTCTAACCGAAATAACTAAATCAATAGCTTCCAGCTAAATATTTACAGGGATTCTTTATTTTAAATAAATCTTATCTTTGATATTTCTGTGAATCAGAATAAGCTATTATTAACAAACAATAAAAAAAACATATGTACTCAAAGTAAAAAATCTGTACCCGGAAAGAATGGTTTCACTGAGATTCTAAAAATTTAGTTAAATACAGATCTGAAAATAATTTTGTTGGAACCATCAAAATAATACGTAGGATTTGCTTAAATATAATGAATAATATTGCAAAAAGTTTCGACATTCTAACTAGTTTGAACATTCTGGTATAATTATTTTAATTATTTTTTCTAACAAAATTATTTTCAGATCTGTATATCTATCTAAATTTTTAGATACTTCAGCAAAATTGTTTTTTTCGTGTAGAAGAGCGAAAAATTTCATATACAACCCTTAAAAAGAATTGCACAAAGCAAAAATTTGGAAAGTAGGTACTATCGAGTTCTTTTTGTGTTCAAAGAATCTCCTCATCGTGACAGTAATTGCAAGAAATTTTCTATTTATGAAATAGAAGTTAATAGACTGTTTTAAACAAAAATAGAATGTACGTTAACTTTAATCTCGATTCAACTTATTCTTCATCTTTACTAAAATTTTTAGGATTTTTAATTATAACTTTTAATTTTTAGAATTAGAAAAAGAAAAAATCAAAAATTGAACTGAAAAAATAAAATTATACTACATTAGTAGAAACGACATTAGTAGAATAATTAATGTTTTGTTTGTATACATTTGCGGATAAACTAAAATAGACAATATCTTTTGCAAAAAATAAATAAATTTGCTAAAAACCTGTTGTTAAATTGAAGAAAAACTATTACACTTTTCATTTCAAGCACAAAACTTTTTTCCTTTTAACCAAGGTTATATAAAATAAAATCTGATTAACCTGAAGTATATCTTATATAAATAGCGAGAGAGAGAGAGAGAGAGAGAGAGAGAGAAAAGGAGGGAAAGAAAGAAAGAGAGAGATAAATTAAATTATTTAATAATTTGCATAAGACATGTTGTCATTGATTTTTGTCATTCACTTTTATGATTTTATTTAGGTAACAATGATAAAATCGAACTTCCAGTTATTTCGTAATTCGATTATGTAAGCTTATAGTTCTAATGCGTGTTGTAAGAGGCAGCAGTGAATGAAAAGCCAGAGCTGCATTATAAATTGGGATAAATTATGTCGTCCTCTAAGAGGGGAAGAGAGGTAGTAGGCAGAGGGTTGAATTATTGCGGAGCATAGCGGGACCACCCCTACCGGATTTAAATTGCGCTTCATTCGTTTTGCTAATTTTTCACTTTACATTATTACCTCTCTTTGGATTTTTTTCAGCTCTCTTTTAATCCCTCGATGTGTCCGCATCATTGAACGTGAAACAGATTTGATTGATTAATATATGTGTACATATACATCTATGTTCAACATGTATAATATGCTTTTTAAATATTTATTATAAATTTATACGAAAGCGGCCAGCCTTTAATCACCAAAAAATATTTAGTATCTAAAAAATAATAAGCAACTCTCTTAATGCAAAGAGAGAGGGGAAAGAGAGAAAGAGAGAAAGAGAAAGATGTATATTTAAAAAATTTAAAATAATGTTAAATAAGGCGTGATTAAATAAAAACGTATCCTACATTAAATTTCAATTTTACTATCTAATTTAGCCCTTAAAATGCCTTTTTTTTTTGTTTAAGAAACATAAAATGTCGAAAATCTTCACAAAAAATTTCTTTACCATTTATTGCAAAAAAATTTCTATTTAATCATTTCTAATAAATTCTTTTAATTGATTATATTTTAATTAAAAATTAATGATATTTTCAATACTTTTTGTTTAAAAATTAATTATTTTTAATTATTCATTAAAAGACTTCTTGTTTATTTTGTTACTTTAATAAACATATAATAAATTACACAAACATACATTACAAATAAATATTATCAATTTATAACCCAACCCATTATTCCTATATCTCACTTTCATAATAACATATTGATAACTACATATTGTAAATATTATTAAAGAAAAAAATAAAGTAGAACAAAATATCGTTGAAACATTTAAAATACATCCACAAATGTTTTCTATCGTAAAATATAAAAGATTGAAAGAGAAGAACAAAAAGAAAATTTTAATTAAAGCATCTTGATAATATTCTATTATGATCGGTCTAATTCCTTTCCCGGGTTATTCTATATTTATTAAAATTATACAAAATTAAAATAATTTATCGTACCAACAAGTTGTATAATTCAATTAGCGTATTTTTTTTTATTCAGTGATATCTTCAGTATTTTCTACAAACTCTACAAAGTAACTGATTTTCCATGTATGATGTATTTACGATTTTATTTTCATATTATTTTAAACAACAAGATAAAAACTTGCTATTCTTTAGAACTACACTTCTACACAAAAAGGATAAATAACATAATGTTATTTATTCTTTTATCTTTAAAATTTTTTAATAATTGAAAAATTGGATTAAATTTTATTTTTTAACACTAAATTAATTCTAAACTCGCGGCTAATGTTGATTTATATGCTGCGTGTGAGCCTATCCTACGAACATCTATTATAAATGTTATCTATATTTAGTAATTATTCTTTTATTTTAATTTTATTACACATAAATTAATGTTGTGTATTATGCCGCAGATATATAAGAGAAATGGATTATTTAATGGATTATATTTTTACATTTATTATGATAATAAATATATTTAAATGTTTTACTAATTTACATATCTTTATAAAAATGTTACACTTGGTTTAAATTGACTATTCTCAATTTGTAGGTCTTACTTATAAATCTTTGGCAAGAAGTAGTTTGTGCAAATTTAAAATTTAAACGCGTTAAATTTATTATCTTCCTTGCCTGCAGAAAGCGCATTCAATCATTCAAATCATTATCGATAAGGTTGAAGGATTAAATAAATGAATATAAAGAGATAGAATTATTCTAAAAAATAGCAAAAGTCTGCCATCGATATTTCGAATTAGTAGTCATGTGATTAATGCAAACCCTATAGTTATAGATTGAGACACTAATTAATCAGCATCAGTAATTCGGCGTCTCAAAAGCATGAAACGCGGTGCAGAATCGCAGACGATTTTCCAACAGCGATCCGCGATTCCATTGTGTCTGGGCATCGAATTATCCCATGCGCCTGATAACCGCACGACACACAATGGCGGGTGGAACAAAGCGTTCGGCTGCGGCGCGGCGCGATCGACCAACTAAGCGACGCCGACATCCAAAAGAAACGATTCTCCTCGTAATGAGCTGCCCTATTCATTACTTAAATGTTTTATTTTATATATTTTACACTTTATACAATATGTACATGGCTGCGTTCTTCAACAGAGAAAGCAGTTTTGTAAGATTTTTGTTGTAAAATTTTTGAATACGATTGGTTTATACATTTAGATCCAATGAGAAATTAAGAACAAGACCAATCATATTAAAGAATTTTACAACTGTTGTAAAGCTGCTTTTTCTGCCGAACACAGCCTATGTGTTTACATGTATATAATACTTGAAACAAGTCAAAACAAAACGTGCCGTTTTTTTTAAATTTGTCAAAAAAAAAACTTATTTTCTTAAAAATTATCACTTCAAAAATTGTACAAAAAATTACCGTGCACCTATAGATACAAGGAGTCTCCATAAAAATTTTTAATTAATTCTAATTTTTTTTAAACTATTTTAACATTATTAAAACCTTAAAACGCTCACACTCTAAAACAGAGCTGGGATTTAGTTCCATATTTCGGCCTATCGGCATTTGGGCTGCGCGCGGATTGGTGAAGTAAGGGACAGGAATCAAGCTGAAAATCCGCCGAAATGTGCAACTAAATCCCAGCTCTGCTCTAAAAAATAACGGTGTGAACTTAACACCATTTACATAATTCTCACTGTGTTGATGTTAAATTAACACCAATATAATGTAGATTTAACACCATGGATTTTAAATCTACACATCATTATGTTTAAATCCCCATCATAATGGTATTGATATAAACATCAGAGATTTTAAATCCGCACCAAGTTAATTTAACATCAACATGGTGAGAATTATATAGACACCGCAGGGCTATTAAATCCATACCAACATTTTTCAGAGTGTACATATAATTCAAGTAAAAATACAAGTCAAACGTTATAAATAAAAATGTCAATTACACAATGAATTTACAACATTTTAAGTTGTGTTGTTTGCAGCAGCATTTTCGCAAAATACCAGTATGCGGTAGAATATATGTTAATAGTATTATAACCCATTATACAATAAAATATTTTTGCAATTTTGATACTTACAACATCTTACCATGGCACGTCTCATTTGTCAAACACATAAGCATTATAACTACCTCACAATATGTACACGTTTAACTTTAATTGCATGTTACACTTTTTTTGTTGCAATATGTTTAATAAATTTCATACGAATTTTTTCTGATGCATTACAATATCAATACATGAGCAGCAATATCAAAGCAATATCAAATATAAAAAAGCAGTTTTAAAAAGCTGTTTTTAAAAGTTGTTTTAAAAAGCTTGGGATACATGAGAAAGCGAGGGCGAGCAGATAACGGTAAAATTATCGATAATAGTTGATAAGCAGTTACATAGATTAATTCCTACGAGTATTTAAGCGGAAAAGAGCAATCTTCCCCAAAAGGGACTCTCGGTGATCCCTCAAACGATTATTTCAGCTGTTGTACGTTGCGCTACACTTCAATATCAATATTCATCAGAGCGCGGAAAGCCGCTTTTAATATTCATATCTTCTGACCGCGTCTCAACGAAAAGTAAAGCAATCGTGGTCAGTAGAACGATTAGATGGGCGTTTGCAATCACTCAAAGGAACGAAGATGGCTAAAAGAGGAATTTTTGTGGTGTACGTATATATTGTACATATATAAAAAGGACAAAAGAATCGAAAATAAACAATTTTCTTAATAAAATGCGCATTGTCAAAACTATTAAATAGTCAAAATTATTGAAAAACCGACATTTAGTATCTTTACATGTTATTTTATTTTCTTTATAAAAAAAAAATTATTAACTAGTACGAGAGAGATATTGATAAAAAAAATTATTATCTTTATAAAAGCATTTGATGCAAATTAAGTTTAATGCAAATTTACATAACTGTTGGATTTTTGGAGTCATATATGCATTAATCGACAAAATATTGATTGCAATATTAATTACATAACTGATTGCGAACCTCTTTTGCCTCTTTCATCTGTTGACGAGCAAATTATTCTAAACAAATAGTTAAACAAGATTTCTCAATTAACATTTGTATACTTAAATACAGAAATATTGATTTTTCTTCTTTCTTGCTAATTTGTTTTAACATTTTATACTTTGCATTTACATAATACAATATAATTACATTTATATTTTATTTGTAATCAACAAGAAAACAAAAAGTTATATTGTCGTAAATCGCAAAGTAAAATTACATAGATCTCTATTGTGATATAATTAATTCTCATTTTTTATTTTCTCAGTTCACACGTAATCACTTTTTAATTCTTAAAAGTTTCAATTAAGTTTTTAAATGTCTAACCAATTTTTTGCTTTTTTAAATATGTTAATTAATGCATAATTCTGCAGGAAATCTCTTTCCGTCTGCACGATAGAAATGCAGGAGATAAAAAAAGTTGCAACCTAATATTATTTCGATTCTTCATTAATTTTGGCACATAATTTATTAAGTTTAATAATTTATTTAAGTATTACACTTGTTTGTGTGTTGAATAGAAAAGTCTAGATATTACTTATAAAATTCCTTTTTTCCACTTATTTTTAATTTTAAATATATTTTTTAATTTACAATATTAATATAATATATTTTTTACATATTCATATTTATACCTAAAATGAGAATTTTTATATACCTATGTATAAACAGGAGAACAAGAGAAGAATTCAAACATTTTTATAAAAAAAATTAGACTGTTGCAAAATACTATTGCCCTTGCGTATAAAACTTAATTTAGATTTTAATTGTTTTTCATTTAACTCGGATGCTTTTAGATAAAGTTTTTGAAATCTAATCTAATTAAATTTAATTACTTTCTTTTTTTATAGGATTGAGAATGCATCGATATCAAAATATTTTTCACATGTCTTCTAGACAACGTTTAATGAAAGAGATAAAAGGTGAAAAGAAAGGTAAAAAGGTTTAGAAGAAAACTCAAAGATTTCAATGTGTTCGAGTGCGAGAATCGCAACGCGCTCGTAGCCTGTCTTTCATCTCAACGATTGCGTGTGACAGGTGATGTAAAATCGAGTTGCGTTTCAATTGGCCTTTGAAGTTTGTGCTTTTTAATTGCCGAATGCCAAACGCTCCTGCTTTAATTAGAGAACTCCCGCTTGGTTAGAGAGATGAAAAACAAACTTTAGCGGCATTGCATCTCGTCCCCTACGCTGCATCCTCATTCACTCTCACCGTCGCCAGCTTTCGAGAATGTTCTACAGCCAACAATTTTGCAGCTTGGCTTGTTAACGGCACGAAAAGGAAAATTTTCAACGATCCGAATTATCCGGACGTAGAGCAAGATAAGCAAAAATAATAGTAGGTATTCTTAAATAAATCTGAATACATTATTATTTAGAAAAGTCATTTAGTGCTATGTATATTGCATTTTTTCGAAATAATTTAAACATTAATATTAACACGTTTATCAAGTCTTTTTTACATTATTTTATACGTAATCATATACGAGGTCTGGCTATTAAATAACGAGACTGCGCGCGTGTGCGTGTGCGTGTGTGTGTATATATATATATATATATGTAGGAGAAACCGGGTCAAGTTGTTACACGGGATAAGTTGTTACAGTTAGTTTTTTTAGTTGCTATAGACAGCACATTTTTATGAATTTTTATATGTGATTCTTATGATATTCTGCAACTTCACTTAGTTTAACCGCCATATTTAAACTTTAGAAGACGCTAAGTATGTTTTCTTAATTTTCATTATTAAAAGTAAATATTTCATTGTATAAATTGCTTGTGTTATTGTATATATAAGTTAGAGGTATGTAATTATCCTTTTGTATATTTCA
>NW_017305392.1:80290-94123 GCF_001594115.1 Trachymyrmex septentrionalis | reverse complement strand
TTGTATAAATTGCTTGTGTTATTGTATATATAAGTTAGAGGTATGTAAATATCCTTTTGTATATTTCATTTATAGACATTTGATTATAATAACACATTTTATTTGAATCGATATATGTACTAGTTTTTTATTTGTATTTTTTCGAATTGGAAATAAATGGTTGGGGTAAGATGTTACACTTTAATTGTTGTTACAGTATAACAACTTACTCCATTGAAAACAATTTTTTTTCTTCTACAGAATGATGTACAGACTTCTATAAATAGAGTGCCTACTTCCTTTCCATGTTTGAAGACATGCTGGGCAATGCCATATTTGTGTTCATTTCACTTTTATGTGTATAAATCACACGGATAATAACATTAGTGTTTTCATATAAATTTATATTCACAGACAGGACGCATACATACGCATATGTGAACTGAAACAAGGATAGTTCGAAATCATTCATTTCTTTCGAGATCTCTTTTTATCATATTGAGTCAATAGTCTAGTCTGTGGAATGGTGCAATCTTACAAAAAAAAAAAAAAAAACAGAAGATCTGTAAATGTAGAAGTGTATGCGACAGCGGCAAAAGAAGTTAAAGATGACCACCCGTCTGTGAGAAAAGCAGCAAATGCATGTACGAGTATATAGAATAGCCGTCTCTAGAAAGTTTTTGGCACACACCTCGTAAATTGGAAACAATATAAAAAATAATATGTACAAGTATTTTAGCTGCCAAACATTCTTGTTTTATTTGATTTTTATTTTAAAAAATTTTAAGAAAATAAGTTTAAGAAAAAAATAAAACTTCGATATCTTTCAAGTATCTATCAAGTATCTCTCTAAAATCCTCAAAAATATTGAAAATTATTAAATAACATATATTATTACAATATATTTTTGTAATATATACTAATATATTAAGTTTAGTTATAAAGTAAAAAGCATTATATTTTACTTAACAAAGTAGTCATATGAGATTTGATAATAAACATAAAATACTAATTGAATCATAACCTGCAGAAATGTTTCTGTTATATACAGTACTATTTTACCAAATCAAAACTCTTTCAGCCAAATCTTGGTTAGGTCCTCCCCGGCAAGGCTTACAGGATTAAGAGTGTGAGTCCAGGAATTCAAGAGCAAATCAAAGCTCGGAAGATTCTGAAGTACCTTGAATAGTCTAACGAAATTGTGTCGTAATCAAGCGCAAGCGAACGTAAGTTTAAGCAAAAGCTAAGCTGACACTGCAGCTCTAATCTGTGGACTTAGGTCGACTAACTCTTCGTCGTGATAAACGTCTGCAATTGGTGGAAAATCTTATTATTTTGGTAAATAAAATTTTTCCATTATTTTGTATAATATACACATTTTTTTTCTAAAGTTTTGTCAAGTGTGAAAATGCTGTAAATGTGAACAGCTGGTAATCAGAATGCTTGAAAATGTGAGTTCGTATTTCGACTCAAATTAATACGCGAGTATGAAACTTTTAATGAATATTTGTAACTTAATATTATTTTTATACATTTTAATTCAATGCAATACTCAGTTTTAGACAAAGATACTCTTAATGTTTTTGTTTTGGAAAATACAGTTGTTGGGTTCATGAAACGATGCTTCAGTACAATAAATTTATCCAAACTAATTCTTGTTTTCTATACTCTTGCTAACCTATATAACCTATTTTAAAAAGAGGAAATATAATACTTAAAAATTACAACAAAAATTGGAAAATTTTTCTTCAATTTTTCTCACTCATTTTTCTTACAAAAATATATTACTTTTATCTAGCATTATTAGTAACTTAATAATTCGATCTTGACTTTTTTTTATTAATTAATCATTGAATCTTTGAATTCTCGAATTTATAAATTTAGGTATAAGTTTTAAATACTTATATATGCAAATTTTTGTATTTCCACATATAACTGATTTAAGCAGGAGACCTGATTTAGAACGCTGAAAGTAGCTGGTTTTGTGATTTTTTTATAAACAAACCATGAAGCCAATCTTTCTGAAACTCTAGGGGTGATTTGTTATATATTTCAACGAAATAATTTTTTATGTAAATGAATACAATAATAAGTTATATATAATTTATTGTGCTTCAGCAAGACGTTGTTAATTAGCGTGCAATGTGAAGCCTGTAATTCTTGCCTGAATCAAAAATACGAAAAATTTTTGAAACTATTAGATAATATTTTATCCTAAATAAACTAAAAAAATAGGAGAAAAGTATCAAATTGTAAGAATTGAAACTTTGAAAAAAAGTTACAAACATAAAATTTCGATTTTTTTATGCAGAAATAATTATTTATATTAATTTTTTAACAAATATTTTTAGTTCATTTAGAATGGTTGACAACTTTATAATTAAAAAATTTTGGATAAGGTCGATTGGTCAAATAGTTTTTGAGTTATCTTGCATGCTGATTTCAAAAAAGTGATTTTGAGAAAAACGCGTTTAAAGTTTTCGGTATCGTATGTATATCTGAACGACGACCTATTTCTCAGGTATAACTACAGAAGTATTTCGAATTTCGGTCTAAAACTTTACGAGCATATTTTTAAAGAGTAATACTATTGATTAAAGCAAAAAAAAAACCTAAATTTTGACCCTCTAAACCAGGTTCTCCCCTTAATTTTACGCTCCACTAACTGCTTTAAACTCTTATTTGCCCTGTACAATTTTTTTTTTCATTTTTAAATCCTTATGATTTTCTCATTCCTTCTTTGATATCTAGTTTATTTGCTCCTTAAATTTTTCAAGTTTCATCAACATCTTTGTTAAATCCTTAATCGTATTAAATCTATTAAAAGCTTTATATACCATAGACACCATCCCCAATCCATTCGATAGATAATAATATTTGTTATCACCATCTGTTGTCAGTTGACGTCGGTCTTTACGTAATGAATTAATTAATCATGGTTGATTTAATTAACACGAAACTGATGACGGGCGCTATAGATATGCAAGCAAAATGCGAGTTGCCATGGTGCAACGAGAAAATTTAATAATTGAATACATTTTATGACAGATCGATGCTCACACAATAATTCTATTGCAAGTTCCAAGATTTAATTATTAAATTATACGATTAGTTGTTTTTTAATCGAGCTTAGGTTGCTCTTATTGAAATAAGGATTGTGTCATCGCAATATCTTCAGAATCGATAACCTCGTTACCGCATGCCGCATGACGGCTTTATTGGGATAGAAGTTTTTGCTCATGTCGTTGTTGCAGCTGCACACAGAGATGCACGTAAGCAGCACGGCTGCGGCCGATTGATTGACCAATGCATCATTCAACGGGACATAAGTGGCGCTTCCATGCCTCGAGATTCCACGCATGGACTCGAAAGAAGAATGACAGGTAGGTCGCTATGAAGAATTCATACTTGCTCTGTTTTTAGAACCTTGTACATAAGTTAAATGCCGGCGTTACAATGGAAACCTACTTTCTTAGTTACAAATGTAACTTGTATTATTGATAATGTTGTGTGATAGATATATTATTTTTTTTTATTTAATTTATCAAGTTGAAAAATCATAACAGAAATATAAAGAAAAGACACTCTGAGACCATAAACGCTGTTGCAGAGGGAAGTGAGAATGATTGAGAAAGAAAAAGAAAAAAAAAAGTAGATATATTATAATACAATATATACTTCCAGAAAAAGAATTTTCACATAAAATGTTGAAAGCCAAACAGTTTAGAGATTTTGAGAAGTGCTGCAACAAAATTTTAACGTGCAAATGTTAAAAATAAAGAAACAATTAAAACGTAACTGAGATGAACGTACGAATCGTATTTTAATCGAGAGAAAGAGAGAGATTGAGAAGGGAAGAGAGGAAGAGGAAGAGAAAGAGAGAGAGAGAAAGAGAGAGAGAGAGTAGGAAAAGAGATAAAGAGATTCTCTCGACGCACCGAGTGGAGTTTTCTCTCGACTCTTTGATCTGCCATCCCATGCTTTTTGTTTCCCAACCGCGGTTGTCGCGTTCGAAATAAAAGACTTTAAATGCGGTCTGCACCCCCATGGAGGATAACTGTTTGGTCCATACACACTCTCTCTCACACTCTCTCTCTCTCTCTCTCTCTCTCTCTCTCCTCAGCTTCTTTCTCTCTTTTTCTTCCATATTTTGCCTAGCCCTTTTATCGCCATTGTACTTTCATATCATCTGTGAAATACGGGAAACACGTCTTTGTTTCCTATAGCGATGTGCATTGCGTTTTATTTTCATCCATAGATAAGGATTCAAAGCAGCAATGCGAATAATTGCATGTATTTTTTGTTACACGAGAACAATACAAAAAAGGTACGTGATATGGAAGATATAGTTAAGAATAAATGTAAGAATAAATATTGATATTATACCTATCACGAAAAATGTGATTTTATGATTGGTTTTATCAAATTTTATTTTATCAAATTCATGAAGAAAGAGAGAACATTTGCACATTTTGAGAAAAATATAAAAATAGGCAACATAGCTGTTAACAAGAAGTTATTTGTTTATTTTTTTTGTATAAGTGGAAAATTAATGTACTATATCTATTATTAAATACTGATTGTATTTTTTAAATCAAAAAGCGATCTTTAATAGACAGCGTTATACTTTTTCGCTCAATAAAATATGAATATGATAAAAAAATTTAATATACTAATGCAACACAAGTACTTATTGAATTTTTATAAAGGAGTTTTTAAATAATTTAACGTACAGTTGCACATTGCAAATAATAATGTACATAAAAGTCGTTTTTTAAACAATATCTATAATATTAAGTAGAACAGTAAAATTATATATAAAATAAATTATATATTTAATATATTCACTATGTCATATACAGTTCAATAGTACAAACTTTGCTAAGAATATCACAATTGTTAGATTTACGTACATTCAACAATGCAAAAGTACAAATATAAATATATATGACATTCACATTGCATTCTTTCTTGCGATACGAATTTTCTCAAAAAATTGTTATCAATTAAATTAAAACAAAAAATTATTTTACCACATTTATAATTTTTGTTTTTTGTTTTTCGTTTGTAACACACAAATTAAATGAATTTAATTTAATAATAAATTTATTAATACCGATTAATAATTACCTACATAAATAATTAGTGCAATTGCTATAAAATGTTGAATCACAATAATTCAATATAATATCTCTCTTTTTCTTCTTTCCCTTCTTTCCATCCCTTTCTCAATAACTTAAATTGCATACGCTAATTAATACTCGCATCTTATAAGCGCTATTTTAACCGTTATTTTAACAGTTTATTTGTTTTTTAATTCAATCCCTTAAACATTTATGCACTTATAATTTTTAAATCCATTTCTTTTTTCAATCGATTTCTCTCTCACCTCCCTTTGCTTCCTTAGCTCGAGTGTATAAGTCTTTGTAACCACATTTTTTCTTTCATTACGTCCCTTCCCCCTCCCCTCTCTCTCTCTCTCTCTCTCTCTCTCTCTCAAATTGGTCGAAATTCAGAATAACTAAATACGGAGAGCAATACAGAGAGTCTTAAAAGTATCAGAATTCTGTTAATTATATTCAAACTTTAATATTTCATTAATATTTAAGAAATATTAAATATTAATGAATATTATTTAACAGATATATATTAATTAAACATTTACATTAATTTATTATTGCTAATATTTAATGTTTTAGTAACACTTATTTATATTTATTTTAACATTTTTTATTTTTTTATTTGTGTATTTATATACAAAAAAATAATGAAGTTAAAATCTTACACATATTAGAAAATATTTGTATATGATTTTTCTATATTGTTTGTAAAATTTAACTTTTTATTATTTTTATCTTTTCTTAACTATTCAATAATATCAAATATTACTCACTAAAAATAAGAATTAAAAATCTTAGAATTTATTTTAATTATTGGAATCATACCATGTATTACAATTTCTATTAATAATTTTTTTTCATTTATAGAAAATTTTAATAACATAATTTAAAAATTTTATACAGAAAACTGTATTTCGTGTAAATCTGAATTTTCTATTTTGTAAATGTTAAAATTACAAACGACGAATTTGATTCATCTCTTAAACTTCTCTAAGAATATTTGACGTGGACAAAAATGATTTACGAACGCAAAAATTTCTTTAATATTCGTAATTGAAAAAGCTAGTAAATTACAAGTAAACAGCATCAAAATTGAATATATTTATTCTTTACATTGAGTTTTCTCAACTTTTTCCTCCCCCATGTTTTTCCTGTGCGATTTTATTTTTTCTTTGCAAAAAAAGTCGATCAGATTTGTGTGTACGATCGATTGCCAAAAAATAAGATCAATAGCGTACCAAGATTGAATTAAAATGGAATAATCACAGTGAATCAAGTTAACAAATCCATGCATTCTTAACTCTGTTTCGAATATGATATTGCGATTAATATAAATTCACGATACATCACTTAAACAAATATCTGTAATAACACACATTACAAATTTATAATTCAATAGTAATAATAATACATGCTATACGTTGCGTCTATTTTAATGATAATCTTTTCGATAAATTTATCGGGTAGAATGTACCTTTTGATTAAACAAAAAAAAGCGCAAGGTTTTAATTTTAAAAGTATTTTAAATGTTGATGTGTATAATTATATAATTCTTTTTATTAACAATAAGATTGGAAATAAAATCGGAAAATAATTTCTGAAATTAATTCATTTAAATGAATATATATAATAGTTCAACGTATAATATCTTAACATTCAAACCGTAGTGGCGCTTCGTATTTAAAGTAATGTATCTTTTTATTAACATATGAAAAGTACTTAAAGAAAGGATTATAAGAGTAAGCGCGGTAAAAAGGGCGAAAAAATAAAAATTTTTAGATAATATCGATTTAATTAATAAATTCACGTACATATCTAAACAAACGCTTCAGTTTATGTTCAAACCATTCTCAACAACACACAGACAATAAATAATAAAAAAACATAGTTCAATTTAATCTAACGCTCAATACAATGAAAATGTTGAATTTATTTATTAATTAAATCGATACATTTTTATTTTTGCCCACTTTTTACCACGTTATTTTCATAGTCCTCTCTTTAAATAAGCACCTTTGATTATCGGAAGTTCTTTTAGTGTTACTTAATTCTTGTTATTATATTTTTTATATGTATATATGTGAGTGTACGTGCGCAAATGTTGTATATAGATCTATAAATCTGTGAGTGTTATTCTTTCCGAGTGTTATTCAACCGATTTTTAGTGCACTTATTTATTAATCACAGATTTTGACGGGCGTCAAGTAGATTAATTACATTGTCCTAATGATTTCAATCATTATCTTTTCTTAGTTCGAGGAATATATTCCTAATTGATTAAAGATCAGGCATCGACGAAAAATTAATCACGCATTCGATTTTGTCCGAAGTTAAATATGGTATCATAAAGTTTAGATATGATCTCACAATAACAACTCAAGAAAGAATAAACAGAAATGCTCCCTCCTTTTTCACTTTTTCTAACTGTTTTCTAAACTTTAAGCTCATCTTACTCGGACAGATTAAAAACTCAGTCTACTCTTAATAGAATAGACAAACGTCTATATAATAGATATCTATGTAATAGTAGAAATTATACCGATGAGAATAAAAAGAATTAAGAGAAATAATTCTACTTTTAATCACACAAAACATTATGCATTTTTGTACTTCATAATATTCATATATAAAATTTTGCAAACACATTTTTCAATTTTACAAATTGCGCGAATCGGTCATTATCAGATTTAAAACACAATCATAAAATTCAGAAGCTGAAATATTAATGTCTCAAATTAGATTAATCGTCAATTTAATAATGACACTAATAAGCATCTGAAAAACTAAGAAAAGAACTTAATACAAACATCTCAGAATTAAAATAAGAATAATTATAATTAATTTTAGATTTGAAAAATAATGTCGAATACAACTCATCGAGGAGAGATAAATTTTCTTTTGTATTTTTCATGCTTCTTTTTAACACAAATTATGAAAAGATTTAATCGAAGCTCTACAAGTCTATATATATATATATATACATTAATATACAAGTCGAATGAATTTGAAAATTTTATGATAATTCTATTCGCGGAAGAGCGTGATGGAAAGGGATTGTAAAGGGCTGCAAGGGGCTACAAGTGACGCAGTCCACTGCATTATATTGCGAAGATAGAGAATCTCCGATGATATATCATGTATCGTGACGTAAACTCGTGCTCAGACTCGCGTTACGTTAGTAAATGACCCTCGAACCAATAGTCACTGCACGAAACCAAAAGGTTACATGTTATTATATAATTTGAAATTCTTACAACTATTTGCATCTAATTGTAAGATAGCCGAGAGCAACATAAAATTGAACACATTGAAGAAACACCGACAATCGTAAATTTATAATCAATGTCGCAGTAAAATTAATAGAGTATAAATTTACATTTTCTATATTCCAAATAATTTTTACATAAATTTATTGATAGTAGAAAATTATGTGAACAAAGTACTAACACAATTTCGCACAAAACTCGTAAACTCGGATGATTGTTTAACTATAAGTTACAATTGTATAACTAAGTATTAAATCCTCTATTTAAAAAGCTGATTGTAAAAGAGTCAGTAATGAATACATCATACCTTTCCTGAATACATCATCATTGAAATATATATATCATTTAAAATATTTTTCTATGTTTTTAATACTAAATTTCTTTTTATATATACATTAAACAACTCAGTAATTCTCACAGAAGTCACACGATAATAAAGCAAAACAAACCAAAGATTTTATTCGCAGAAATTTTCAAATTTGCAAAACTGAAACTTTTAATCAGTCACTGAAAATTTAATTTTCTATTAAGAAACACATGTGTGTCCCTGGCATTATTCATTCATCACCATGTGTATCCCTACCATTATTCATTTATCATTCAATATTTTACGTAAAGTTGCTAATTCATAAATTAGTAGTAGGTATGTAGAAAATTTATATCATAAAAAATATTTCTTGTTTTAAAAAAAAAGATATTTCTCGTTTATATTGTAAAATCATTTTAAGTTGTTTCAATATTCCCTAGTACTGTATAAATTAATTCTCACTGCAACAATCACCATATGCTATACAAGGTTCACCGACATCACTCGCTAAGTCACTTTGCATTTAATAGTGGGACATGCAATTCCGCAGTGGTAATTACAAAAACGCGATATCTTCTGGTTGAACATCGACTGTTATGTATTACAATTGCAGCCGTCTACCAGTAATTACGCACGATAGCAATGGTTCATGCTTCACCTGTAGACTGATCACTGTCTCGTCACGTTCGCTTGACTACAAAAACGTTCAATAAGTTTTATATCTAATTCTAGCCACTTAATGTAAATTTCGCAATAGTCCCGAGAAAAACATTTACTAACATTAGTACATATTTTTCTTCAATAATACTTTAGCTTAATTTCGTTAATAAAAAATTTATTTAATAAAAAATTATAATTAAATTAAATTAAATTAATAATTTTTCTACCAAATAAATATATAATATGTTATACTTGGTAAATATATTGTTTAGTTAACAGGTACTATTCAAACAAATATTTATTAAAATTTAGTGCATTTATTTCAGTGTGACCGTTCTCCAATCATTCTGCTATTAAAAATACTTTATTTTACTGCATTTTGTCATTATTTACATACGTACGAATGTTTTTAAATCCGTATATAGACAACTCGAATATAATACTTTATTTTTATTATACATAAAAAGTCAGGTGTATACATTTCAAGTAAAATATGTAACGGCGCGAAAAATTAAGTTAAAATCCGAAGCGTAAGTCATGTAAAAGTTACAAATGTGAAAACATATCAGAATTTTTCGAATCCAACTTGCACTTTACCTTTAGAGCGGCTCGAGTACAACACTCACTATACTAACACGCTATACTGACTCGGATATAAGGCATGAGCTACGCTCTCGTCCTCACGAGTCTTATATATCGCTCCACAGTGTCTCGCATGCCTTTCATTTCGTCCTTTACGGTACTTCGTCATGATTTACGGCGTATCCGCATGAGGAACGACGGCATCGCGCGCGCGCTTCGCTCGCTCGTTCCCTTTCGTCTCTTCCTTCCTCCTTCCTTCCTTCCTCTCGCTACGGTTTCCGTCGCGTGAGTGTATCTCGCCTGTAATTTTCTCGTCGACAGTCGCGAGATGCGGGAAAGGATGCTCCAAAGGATGCCTTTGACCCGACTTGGACGAAAGTCGTCGCGTCACATCGCGGCTGCTTCAAGCTCTCCTTCAATGCGGTAAGTCAGTAGCGGTAAGATACAGACTATGTGGATCGCATAAACGCGACTTACATCTTTGGAATTCGACGCGTTAAAATTGCTAAGTACCTTGCTAAAAATATCCGCTCAAGAATACAATTATGTATCTCATAATCTTCATCCACACAAGTTATTCGTCCATTTAAGTAGATCTCTTCTTAACGCAATTTTACTCATCTTTCTCGTACCCAATATAACTCTCACAATCAGTAATATAATTTTATTGTTTTATTTAATCGTTCTTTAAGGGGAAAGTCTTATCTATTGTAAAAGTCGAAAAAATGAAATGCTTTTAGGAATTTTGTTTTAAAAAAGCTACCACAAATTCATTCATAAATATTTGCTTTTGCATTGACATAAACCATTTTTATTATACAAATTCTGATATAAAAATTATAAAATCTAAAATCCTATAAATTCTTTTTGTATAAATCATGAAATATTGATTTGATGTATTGAATTTTGCCGATAATTCACATAACATGTATTGACTTCCTACAAGCCCTTTATCAAAATTTTAAACAATTGCGAATATACATTACGCATTACATAATCAGTTCATAATCATTTTTCCAACAACTACAATCGACTCCGAGCCATTGTTACGCGAGATTGCCATTTGTTTGCTGTGCAATTAATGAAGAGGTGAGCTAATTATTGATACAGACTACAAAAGGAGCATCCTCTAATGCGCATCCATTGCTAATTAGTTCTTAACAACAAGTAATTAGATGAATTTTGTTAATCAACATCAATAACGCGACTATGCATTAGAATCTTTAGCCAGTTACATTTTTCATATATATATAATATATACGTAGGCTGCTGGAAAAGTTTCTGCAAACAATATGAAAAAAAAACATGTAAAATTCGGTAAATGGCTTTATTGTTTTTCGAAATATTCGCCTTTAAAATCGATACATTTTTGCATACGCTTGAACCAATTTTCGAAGCATTTTTTCCACTCTAAGACTGTAACCTCAGAAATCAGTGTACAAAATGTTTCAACAACTGCTTCAGGCGACTCAAATCGCTCACCACGCATCTTATTTTTAATGTTTGGGAACAAAAAGAAGTCATAAATAAATCAGATGAATACGGACAATGAGTCATCAATTCGACATTATTACTGAATAAAAAATCAATAGTTTGACGTGCTGTGTGACAGCTGACGTTGTCATGATGAAGGATGATGCGACGATTTCGGTTTGTTCTACGCAATTCATTTATGACTTCTGGCAAACAAATTGTTGTATGCCAATCAGTATTTACAGTCCTTCGATCCTCTAAAGTCACGGTTGTCACATGTCCGAAGAAACAAGCAATCATTTGCTTGGCAGCACTGCGTGAATGAACAACTTTTGTTGGTTTCGGTTCATTTTGAAATATCCAAACAGTGGATTGTTGTTTACTTTCGGGCTCATACGAATAGATCCATGTTTCGTCCCCAATAACGATGTTGTAGACCAAATTTGACCGACCTCGGTTGAATTTCTTGAGCATTTCTTTATTCCATTTAACGAGCCTGTTTTTGAGCTTCGGTCAAATTTGTGTGGGATCCAACGACTGCAAAGTTTTCGTACGCTCAAGTGATCATGCAAAATCGTATGTATTGCTTTCATGTCAATGCCTAAGGATGCCTGAATCTCGCGGTATGTTATATGCCGGTCTCGCTCAATCATTTCACGTACAGCATCAACATTAGTAGCAACAACAGACGTGGATGGACGACTTTCACGGAATTCATCACTAAGAAAGGTACGTCCACGCTGGAATTCGGCAAACCAGTTATAAACAGTCCTATTGGATGGTGCTTCATCTCCAAAAGCCAAATGAAGTCGATCGATGCATTGTTTCGGAGTTAGATTACATTTGAAATTGTAAAAAATCATTGCCCGAAAATTTTCTCGCGAAATTTCCATTTTCTTACAAAATAACTTCTTTTAAAATACTATGCAAACAAAACTAGTTGGCTTGGGTACAAACTATCAATTGAATTATAGGTTAAAAACATCTAATTTTACGGATATGATAGTTGCAGAACGTTGGCGCCACTGGAAGTACTAGATTGCAGAAACTTTTCCAGCAGCCTACGTATTTGTAGTTGTGCTCTTCACTGAACGATCCAACAATCGTTATACAATCCTTTATCAAGGACAGTTAAAGAAAATAATTACCCACCATGCAAAAAAGTTTCTGAATAAAACTTTACTACATACTTAAAAGAAAAAAGAGAAGATATGTAATCATCTTTCTCTATCACTATCGTACATTGAAAAAAAAATCTTTAATAATTATTGATCTATCATAAATATTCTTAATAAATATTATCAATAAATTTGAACTCGATTTCTTTATCAGAAATGTATAAATGTTAATATAAATTTGTGATATTTAATAGTAATGAACGCGACTGTATATTAAAGATATCATCTATTCTTATGAAATTATGTATATATTGAAGCTAATTTCTTTGTACTTAACAAATTTATATTAATTACTGATATACGTATAGTCGACGAATTTGAATAAATTATTTTGTTTGTCGTTAACGATGTAATATTTTATATAAATATAAAATTTTTTGTAGCAAAGAGAGTTAATATTGCTATTAAAACTTGCATACAAATTGTTTATAAATATACGTAGAGTTCAATGAAAACTTTCAGTTATTAAATATAAATAGAAATATAATTTTCTATAAATGTAATGCTATACTAAGATTAATACAATATATCTCTAGAGTACCCATAAAGATGGATATATTAATAGTTAATATACCGTTCGTTCAGCGCGGTTCTTCAATCGCGGCCATCGCGGCTGTTAAGCATAGATGATTCTAGAAGATTCTGGACATGGCGTGCGCGCAACGTAGCACGTTCATTGCAGTGTATAGTGCATATATAATAACTTTAAGAAGCTTTTCTTCATAATGAAGACAAAATTATCAGAAATCGGTTTAGAACACTTAATTCCAGTTTTGAAGGTAAGTATATCTTTTTTACTCTTTTAATACTGCATGCCAGCATAGGTTATAATTTTCTTAGCACATGTACATGAGCATGTTTATATGAAAGTTTATTTTATGTTCCTTTATCCTACCTAAATTATATACTTACATGAGTAAAAGAAAGAATAAGGTTGGAAGAATTGTAATCCCTTATGTCGGATAATAATGAATATAGAAAGCTTTTTCCCCGGTATGGTGACCGAATGAAATTAAATAAATTAATGGTTGAAATTTTGCAAACTAAAAACGATGATCCTTTTCAAGATTCCTATGAAGTCATTTTGGATATTCTTGTGTGAGAATTGTATAAGTTTTTTAATTTAATGAATATTTAATAGCATGAATGCTTTCTTGTATTTACATTTAGGTTTGCGTCATTATTGTCTTTACATTTACTTTTTTCTTTAACAAATGATACATAAACATGTTTTATAAACTAATTTTATATTCAGTTTAAATAAATTA
>NW_017305392.1:67359-80190 GCF_001594115.1 Trachymyrmex septentrionalis | reverse complement strand
ATATATATATATATAATGTATTTATTATGTATACAGGGTTAGCTCGTTGAACAAAGAAAACTCGTTCACAATTACGGAGCATGAAATAAGAGAAGAAGTAATAAAAGTAGAAGAATCAATAAGATAAAATTTCAATAAAAAAAAAATATTTATCTTGAATACGATACTGAACTCTTGTAGAACGGACCAAGTTATTTTAGCATTATACAGTTCTAAAAGAGAATTAGACAGTACATGTCAAATATTTTTAGTTAATATAATCATGCAATATTTTTTTAAATCGAACCATTTCGGTATGTATATAAAAATGATAATGTCTTATGATTTAATTATGTTATAAAATTCTAAAATATTGTAGATTTTTACAACTTTCTTTGTGTAATTGAACATTTAATAATTCATTTAATTTCTTTGGAACAATATATTGTTATATTAATATAAACATTTTATGATAAAAAATTCAAATGTATTAAAATCCTAGATGTAAAATATTATTTTTACATCTACTTTTTTTGTATTGAGTTATATTTGTGTAATTCTAATAAATTTTTCTAGCTGTTTTACAAATGACGATTTTGATAATATATCGGACGATATAATAAAAGTTTTCCCTAAGGAAGTAAAAGAAACATATTATATTCCATCTATAAAAAAATACAATGCAAAAGAGAATAGATGTAGCGTGGCTAGAAGTAGATTAGTCGATAAATATAAAAATAAAATTACATTTCTGCGAACTGCTGGAATTTTACTACGTTGCTGACTTAGGAAAGAATCTTGTGAGAACAACGTGAAAATCTCAGGTGTAGTTTCACATCATGTAGCATCAATGATTGCTAATATGCAATTTAGTAAAAAATATATAATTTAATGAATAGCTATTTATCAAAATGATAATATTACAAATTAATGTTCTATTTATAGTTATAATAAAGAATTTTTTGACGTTTGAAATCTTTTTTTCATTACTAAAAATTCATTAAAACAATTTTATTATAGAGGTAAATCACGCAGATTTTATATGGCTGCAAAATAATCGAAATCCCTGAGAAGAAGTTATACGAAAGTAGGAAGAGCGACTTTTTCTATTAGACAAAATATATTTCTTTCAAACAATAATCTGAAAAAAAATACTTTTAAATTGTCCAATCATAAAACATTCAGAAGGATTTTTATTGGTAATTTTATTATGATATACAATATATTAAAACTTATGAGTTTACATTATAATTAAATATTTGTAAATAATTTATTTAGATTGATAACGATTTTAAGAAGAAGTTTCCAAATAATTATGGAGGAATATTTTTAAATTTCGAAAATATATTTGAGAAATTACTACTCATCAGTAAATCCCATTTACCTCAATCCCATTTATCTCAATACCCAAATCCCATTTATCTCAAAGTAATTCGTTACTTTTGGAAATCATATAAAGAAGAAAAAAAATATATCGAAAGGTTAGTAATATTATTTATATTGTGTCACTAGGTAAATTATTTTAATAACTGTAATAACGTACTTATTAATAACTGTAACTAACGTACTGTTCGCTAACAAGTATTGCAATTTACTAAGGAATACTTCTTTAATATTATATTTATATACATTCGGATCATTGCAGATTCAATATATATGTGCACTATTTAATGCTGTACTTATTACTCTCATTACTGCCTTCAAAATTGGGATACAAAAAAGGAACGATTAATTGGAAGCCTAATATTGAAGATAATCAAAGTGGAGTTGTTATACAAATTAAGGTATATTAATTTTACAAATTGTAGCAAATAATGATTAGTGATTAATAATTTTAATATCTGAAAAAAACTTTTCTCATTTTAGATGCTAATATTCCCACTATTATACAAGCTAAAAAGGAGCAAATGCAAAAGTATGAACTTCCAGTGCAACCTTTTGTAATCATCCAAGGACCTACATATATCGATATAAACAAGATTTTCGTGAGTTTCGAAGATGCATTATACGAACCAATCACGTTCTTGAAAGCTAGATATTTGTTTTCAATTAACCCACGTATTAAATCTTAATTATCAATACAAATCACATCACATTTGGTTATTTATTCAAATAAGTACGTGTAACATAAAAACAGTATTTGACAATATTCCGAATATTATTAACATTGCATCTATAAAGTAAATATGCAAATTAATTAAGAATTGTAAATAAGTTAAGATTAATAATTACTATTATTATTACATTATATTTTTCGACGTGATTTGTAGAATGCATTATTATCATGCATTGCAAACATTGCAATAGAAATTTTTCTTTATAAAACAGTTTTACAAATCATGTGCATGCTACTCACAAATTTCAAGATTCACTTTTATGCGGACAAATTGTTACCGATCATTTAATTCAATAGAAGCATTAAAATGGCATTTAAATAATTGTTTCATTAAAAATGATAAAAATACAAATATGTTAAAGAAATATGATAAATCAAAACTTGAAACTACTGTTATATATAAAGAAGGAATTACAGATGTTAAAGAACCTGCAAAAATAGTATTACCATATCAAAATGATACATCATATCAGGATAATAATGATATGCTTATTTTAAATTATATTTCAAAACTTTACAATGCAATTCCTCGTTTTGCTATTCATAATATTATAGAAAATATTTCTGAGCTATTTACGAACCTTCTGAAAAATGTAAATTCCCAGTTAGAACAAAACAATTTAAATCTATCAATATAATTAGAAAATGATTATAATTATAATATCGGACCATTTAAAAATTTTGATACTGTATATAAACGATTTTGTAGTCTAGAAAAGTTGCAATTTCTAATCAAATCAATATCATTTCATATTGGACAAATATTAGATAATGTAAATAGTATAAGCGGTGTTCAAATAAAATGAAAAATTATGAAGGTCAAATCATCCCCATGAAAATAGTATTAAAAAAGTTTTAGAAATAATATACTTACTTACATAACAAACGAAAACAACTCAAACAATATTACTAGTTTTTAATATTAATTTAATATTAATTTTTAATATTACTTTGTGGAAATCTCTTATAAACAAAATGATAAAAATAGAATAATATTATTACTTTACATTTATTTTGATAATTTCGAAACAAGAAATCCATTTCACTCATGCAGGTGTTCATAAATTATAATGTTCATCTCAATTGAAAAATATATTGTTATGGGGTTATTTTATTCTTCAGATATATAGGGTAACCTTTAGAAATAAAATTGTTTTTCATCCTTTTATAAACGAGTTATTACATTTAAAAACTAAAGGAATCACGATTAATAATGACGAGGAAATAAAACAAATTTATTTTACGAGTATAGTACCATTTCTGCTGGGTGTTAACTTAGGTATTAATTCTTTGACAGGTTTTCAAGAAACTTTTTCCTCAACATATTTTTGTCATATATGTGCTTTTCAGAAAAAAGTGAAACAAAAAAATGATCAATAAACAAGAGCATGCAATTCGAAATCCATTTTATAACATACACTTAAATAATACGTGTTATGGAATAAAAGAAGAATGTTCTTCCTTCTTATCATAATACAATAAATAACTTGCGACGTAATGCACGATTTAATGGAGGATATATGTAAGTATAAAATGGCTCAAATTTTGTATTTTTTTATGAACATCAAACAATATTTTGATATAAATACTTTGAACAATCATATAAAATATTTTTATTACTGCAGTGGTGTTGATATTGGTAATTCAATTCCGACAATAAATATTAATCATAGTAAAAAAGGAATGATAATAATGTCCTCTGCAGAAATGCATGCTTTTGTCACTTACGTTACTATAATTGTAGGTGATTTAATTGAACCTGGCGAAGAAATATAAAAATTCTATTTATTGCTATATAATATTGTCCATTTAATTTATAAGAAAGAAATAAATTTACAAGAAATTAACTGTCTTAAATATTTAATCCAAGAGTACTACAGAATGTACATAAAACTTTTCAATACCACACTCAAATCCAAACACCTACCTCCTCCCCCCAAACACTCAAACCAATTTCCTTGTTCATTATTCACAAATAATTAAATCTGTTGGATCATTGTCACATATATCCTCTATAAAATTTGAAGCCTTTCATAAAATAATAGCTAATGTTATGAATCAAGGAAGAACAATATTTACACATTAGTCATTAAACATCAATTAAGATTGTCATATCGTTTAATATCAGAAAAGTTAAAATGACGTTATTAATCTTGGCTCTAAACTATATTATAACACTTATTTACAATTGAATCTTGAAAACATTCCGAATCAGAATGTTAAAGTGTCTTAGATAAAAGTTAATAATATTATTTTCAAACCAAAATTAGTTATTCAAATAGACCGTGATTCGTATGATGACCCTATTATTAGTATAGTAAAGCGTATTTTGTAAGAACGATAACGAGATTTTCGTAATTTATATATACTTGCACTGTCACGGCATAAATAAGCACTTTGAGGCTTATGTCATCGACAAATCAAACAACGAAGAATATTCAATAATCAATATCAAAGAATTGTACACATTGCATACGATTATTCATAAAGGCGATAATGGTAACCAATATATGACTAACATGAATCAAGATTGACTTACTATAATAGATATGTATAAGTAGATATAGAATTATAAGTGTATATAGGGTAAAAGTACTATACAGGGTAAAAGTAACGTTTGCCAACCCTGGTACTATATAATTATTAACTATTGATAACTGAAAAATAAAATATAGTATTAAAATATGTATATGCGTTTTATTAACAAACATATATATTTTATAACATATATTTTCTATTATCTTCTTTGTGATAACTTCTATGTATTAACTTTTAATATATATAAATTTGCACGGAAATTATCATAAATAAGTTGTCATTATAATGATATTTAATAATTAATAATTAAAAAGCACTCACAAAGACATTGAAATACTGGAGAAAAATTTATATACTAACTATTAATATGCATAATTAATGTACATTTACATGAGTATTGTTATGTATTTGTGGATACCTTAAAGATTTAGTAAATAATATTTACATAAAAATTTACATAAAAATACTTAAATTCGGGACGAGAATTGATATATTAACTATTAATATACAGTTTTCTCCGTGTATAAAAATAGATAAAATTATATCAATTATAATGAAGAAATGAAGTTTTTTCCAACAATAAATTAATAAGAAATTTTATTTTCGCACAAGAAAGTAATTAACATTCGTCATAAAACGTCAAATCGATATGCAGACCTATCATTTTTCTTTTGTATGCACGTACACATATTAAAGAGTTTATGTTAAATAAAAGTTTAAGGTGTGGATATGCAATTTTGGGATGCCATACAGAATGGAAAATCATCTTATTTTAGTAGCTGATATGTCTTTTCGCCATGCGCCATAATATGAAATGTCGTATGTAGATGTAGCTTATAACAGAAAGCCATAAGATGAATAGGTTTCGAGAGAATCGTAAAACATATAGAATAAATGCTATAGCTACTATTTTTATAAATTAGAAGGTTATATTAGTAGTTCGTAGATTTGTGTTATATTATTATTATTTAAAATATATTTTTATATAATAATATATATGAATATTAGAATATATTTTATATTCTTAGTATCTTTAAACATTACAGACTTATCTCTTGATAAGCTTTTGTATTTTACAAGATATTTTATTTAACAAACTGCTTATAACCAACACTTATTAGATAATTTATATTCGAATTGACCTGAATTGTTTCTTAAAAATTGTGTTAAATTTTTCACGTTAGAACTTTTTAATAGACACATTTTATAAAAAGATTTTATAAAAAATTGTATACGTATGTCGGAAATGTTACCTCGTTAACAATTCTCGCATTTTCGATCATGACATGTTATGCACGTTATTTGTTAATATAATACATTAAAATGCGCGTTAGAAGCAAAGTGTCTGTATAGTAGTTTTATGCATAAAATACAGATGCATTATTTTATCTTATGTAACATGCCACGCGTAATTCCCTCATATGCGCACGACTATTACACAAATGTATAACATGTACGCGCGCGCTTGAGCGATTCGTTCGCGATGAACCCTAATCAAGGACATGCGATATTTCACAGACAGAATTTCCTCTAGATCCAACAGGAGATTATCGAGCAATGAATAGATAACCATTGCAGAAAAGTCACGCGAAGTTGAGCATTGTGCTTTGCGAGGATCGTATCGTAAAAGCGTCATCACAATTTTCGCGCCTAACTGTGAATTTCTCGTAATCTGCACATAATCTAATTTCCTTTTTGATTGTCATAACTCCATAAATGGACATATACTCAACCAAATGAGACCAGTTATATTCATTGTTACTTATGTATTACATACAAACATTATTAATACAAATTTTTTATTAATTATAAAAGCCTTCTATTTTAATAAGATTTGAATAAGAATTTAATTTGCGAACGAACTCAGGTTTTTTCTTGTAGAAAGAAACTTTACATGTAGAAATCTTCTTTCTCATTTTCTAATTCTGAATAAGATCACTGCACCGTTCAATAAACAAATAAGACATTCACGATGCATATTACAAATTATAGTGCGTACCTACACACACTCACACTCAAACTCAACACACACGCACGCACGCACGCACGCACGCGCACGCACACGCACACAAAAGAAAAAATAATAAATTACCTAATAGTTCATTGTATATTCTTTAAAAATGTCATGTGTCATCTATAAAAAAATAAGAAAAAATAAATTTTTATTAAAACAGTGAAAAAAGTACAAAAAATACTAGTTAATGACTGCATACTACAAATAAATAATCAATATGTACTAAGAGAAAATAAATAGGTCATCTTTCTACATCTTTCTAGTACATGTATGAGAATCGTTTAAAAAGTTTTGAGCCTCAACATAAAGATAGCATTACTTGTCAAAACTATTCTGGTACTACAATCGTACATATTTTGCAATATATCTGTGAAAATTGTAGTCATTTTGAACGCTCAGTTGTTGTTTCAGAGTCATTTGTAGCAGTTGATGTCAATGACTTTTGTTTGATGAAAATCTCTGTCCCCGAGCCTAACTTTGAGCCTAGGAAACAAGAAAAAGTCGTTGGGGATCAGATCTGGTGAATACGGTTGATAGAGTTAATTAATTCAAACTGCAATTCGTAAATTTTGTTATGACGATCGTCGATATTCTATTTTATCTGATTTTTTTCCATTTTTACAAAAACACTGACATCAACTGGCACAAATGACTCTCAAAAAACAACTGAGCGTCCAAAATGGCTACAATTTTCACAGGTATCTTACAAAACATGTACAATTATCCTCGCCAATACCAGAACGGTTTTGACGAGTAACACCATGTTCATTTTGAGGCTCAAAACTTTTCAAACGACCCTCGTACATATTCCGTTAACAGTTAACTAATAATAATGATAGATATTATTAAATTTCTATATTATAAATCCATTCATTAAAATATAGTGTAGTGAAGCGAAAAGTGCCTCTTCATAGAAGAGACTAAAGATTCAGCCGAATTGAAAGCGCTTCATTATTTGCTGCATCTTGTAAGTGGTTCTTTCGAGACGTATGCGCCATCGGCAATCTTCATTCGTCAAGATGGAATTTCTCTTGTCGCGCCCTTCTGTAAGTAGAATGCGCGAAGCAAGCGGAAGAAACGAGAGTTTCGAATTGGAATAACCCAGTAACAGCCGTCGCGGCATTTTCTAGCTTTTGAGACGCAAGAAAATAACGATACAGCAGTACGCATACAATCACATAGCAAAATATGATAGCCTTCCGTATTGAAAGGACTCGGGAAGACATCGTATTAGGAAAGAAATATTAAATGTAAAGTGCAAGAAATGCGTTCGACAGTCACAGCCGTCGCAAACAAGAGTGGTAAAGTAATCAAGTATGCGACAAAAGAGTTCAAAAGAAATAAAAATGCAAAATAATGCTCGCGTCTACACGATATTGCTCGAGTATATAAAAATTTAGCAAGCTACAAATTTGAAAATTATTTTTAGTTTGACCAAAATAATTACGTAATAATCTCAAGCATGAGTAATGCTGGAAAAAGTTTTTTAATATCCTAGCAATCAGTTTGAGCATTCTAAATAATTCCTTCAATGATGGGTGTCTCTTCATGGGAGTTTTACATATTCGAATCTGATTTATTTTCCACGTGATTGATGCAGAATGCGAAGATAAAAAAATGAATTAGTGAAAGACATGGATTGTGTATTGATGATACAAAAATAAGAGAAAAAAGAATTAAGTATCAGAATTGCTCAGAAATTATATACATTTTTTAATTATTTATTAAATTTCTCAAAAATATACAAACATGCAAAAGGAAAAGAAAACTTCCGAATTACTATTTCGCGATTTTTCTAATGACTGAATTTTATTTCAATATAACAACTAATTAAAATAAAAACTATATTTTTTCATTAAAGTTAAAAAACCTTTAAAAAATATATGCAGTATCCTGAAATTTTTTGCCAAGCGCTCTTGTGATAGATAGAGCGGATTAAACCGAAAAGTTTTCTACCATTTTGCAAATTTCGCAACAGTTAACAAAATATTAATTACTAAAAATTGCCGAAATTAGTCTTGAATAATTTTTCTCAAATACTATCAATTTTACAAAAAAACTATAAGAGATAAAAATTGTTTATTTTCTTCTCATAGAACTTTAAGAATTTTTTCAAAATTTTTTATCAACTTTTTAGTACTATTTTCTTATTTGTATTACCATGAGAAAATACGGTATTAAAAAATTTAGAAAAAATTCTCGGAACTTTATGAGAAGAAAATAAACCATTTTTGTCTCACTGTTTTTTCTGTAAAGTTGATAGTATTTAACAGGAAGAAAGGCTAAGGAGGTTTCATAAATAAAGGTGGACCGATTTTGCGTTTGAGTTAAATTTCGACTTTCGACACTCGCGACGCTTGTGAACTTTGTAGTCCTGCGCATAATGAATGCGCCATAGGAAAAAGTATCACGAACGTAACATAACGTAACTGACGAAGACTAATCGCAGACAAAATTGTCTTTATGGAGTTAAGTTTACACCTTGTATATTTCCGATTTCGTAACATTCTCTCTCTCTCTCTCTCTCACGATATATTTTCAAATTTCTCTACTTCTAAAGAATACTGCAGGATAGTAATACGCCATGTATATAAAAGAGTTGACTTTTTTCTTTAGACGGCTGCATATAGATATATTCAACGCACCAATCTAACTAAAAGCCCTAGGTATAAGCGCTTCTGCTACAAATGCATTCTTTCTTTCGTTGTTTTTCTCTAACCCTTTCCTAAGTACTCGACGGATGACAAACGGCACAAATAGAGTGCAAATAAAGACGTGGAATTTAATGCTGCGTATGTCAAGAATGTTTTGTATCGCTCAGTATATCTATCTTCCGAGGAAAGGATCCATGGAACTTGTGCACAAAGTTACTGAGGAACAATGCGTCACGAGTGAAATTGGTATATCGCATGTTTCCCGTTTAATGTAGTTGCCGTATAATATGACGCAAACTACACGTTGTCCGTGTAATGTAAGTGATGATGCCATATTCTGAAGTGATCACGATACTTTCCAAAAATTTCAACGGCAAATCACGTACATTCTACTTTGATTACAATGTAGATATTAAGAGATAAATAACAGCCGCCTACCTTCTAGTTCGACGATCTTGCCGGCTCTCTTCAACGCCTTTACCGCCTCATCGTGTGTGGCTTCTCGTAGATCTTCGCCATTTACCGCCAAAATGGCATCGCCGACGTAAAGTTGCTCAGTAGCGTCCGCTGCCATGCCTTTGAAGATTTTCGAGATGAGGATTGGCATTTTGTTCTCCTTGCCGCCCTTTATCGAAATTCCTAAGCCATTGTTGTCACTTTTGACCACACGGACAATGCGCTTCTGATTGGCTACCGAATCGGGCACATCCGGATCGTTCAAACTGTCTACATTGTTATTGTTGATGTTGCCGTTGTTCAGGGTGTTGTTACCGGTCTCACAACTCTCATCGAGCGAAATACTGAGATAATCGTCTTCCAAAGAAACGAATACGCGATACCACTGACCGCGCACTTGAGTTTCGAGAATGCCCGCACGTCCTGACGCCGAGGATGAGGCACCTGTAGTCGTGGTAGTCGACGAAGAGGATGACGATGTCGCCGCGGTCACCATCGAACTAATGCCCATTACTCCCATGGCCGAAGAAGCTTGGCCGCTACCACACAACTCTACCATTTCGATTTCTTCGCAAGCTGTACGCTGGAACATATCAATAATTGCAAACGTCAATTCTTTTTTTTACATTTATCCACTTTAAATATTTAATATGCGCATTAAACTTCATGATTGTTTATTGAGCGAGAGAAAGAGAGATTAAAAAATAAGAAAAACATCTCCTTATAAATATTCAGAAAATCTTTCTATCGTGAAATATAAACAATGGAAATAAAAATAAAATTGGAAATAAATATTTGTGCGAATATATGTGTGTACATATCTGCTACTCATACAAAAGTATAAACAAGAGGCACAGTTTTATGAGTTATAAAAGAAGAGATTTAAAAAAATCTTAATAACTTTATCTTATGCCTCGTTCAATTTTCCATGGAAAAGTTCGAGAAAAATGGCAACATATAAAATGGACGTTATAGTGCATCGCGAATAAATGGCGCCGGTACTCGACGACGTGAATAAATCAATTGTACTATATGCTGGCGAAATTCGTAATTTGAAAATAATTGATAGCGGTCGACAGTGACGTGGTCGAGCTCTCTTTGTTTTCCTCCTACACCATTATTTCCATCAATCCAGTATCGCGCCGTAACAATAGCGTTACCACTGCCCGCGTAAAATGGTATATGGGCGCAACGGAAAGCAAATAATTAGAAGAAAATTGCATGCGCTTACGAAATAAATGTATTGTATATGTGTGTGTCTCTATATACTTTATACATACACGATAGTGTTTGTGTGCGTGCGTGCGCGTGTGTGATAGATTTCAACTAATTCGCTATCTATACTTTGTTTTTAATTAATTCTGAAAGCTTTAATGTGAATCCTGTTCGTGGAGAATGTTTAGTGAGAAATCATTAGTTCACAAAACAAGAAAACTCAGAAATTTGCAAAACAAATAAAATCAGAAATTTATGGTCATAAAATTCTGTCTCTATCGAATTTTGAGGATCACAGAATAGTATATTTAACGTTTAATGAAAAAAATATAATATCATTTAGGAATTAAAATACAATGTTATTATTTTAATGCGGGCAAAGAAACAATCAATATTATTAATTATTTAAAAGTTTTCAAATCTGGTAAAAATGAATTTATCATTTATTATTAGGCACTCTGTGATATTTGTACAAAGTGTTGGAATAAAATATTTTACCAATATTTTTAACAAATAAATTCTTGTAAAACCTCCTCTACAGCTACTTAAATATAAGTACTACGCAAAAGTAATGGAATAGCAAGGTACCGTAAATGACAATGACCGCGTTTAATACGATAATATGTTGACACGTAGATATGTGGTAAGGTTATAATTGAAGTATTTGTCTCTGGGAATTAGTCCTGCGCCAGCTCTGTCTTCGTATTGCTTATGTGAAAATGCACGGGCTGTCTCTTTGTATAGATACTTCTAAACCATACATGGTTTAATTAATATTTGACATCTTTCGAGATCATAAATTTATAATATACTAATTGAAATAATTTATTATTTATACTTCTAAGCCGCAAAAGTTATACCCAAAAATTCTTACGTAAATAAAAATCTTTAACTTTAATTATAAAATAAATCCATTTAGGGGCGCCCATTCTCATATTCTGAAATGTTTAGTTTTGTAATTATTTATGTTCTTAAATCTTTAAGGCTTCATTTCTTCCTAGAATCTTTTTATTTCATAAGTCTTTTCTACTTTTTATTTACTTACAAAGATAAAAATACAGAAACAATATAAGAATTTCTTTCCTATTGAAATTCTTAAATGGAAGATTTGAATACTCCTTATATTTTCGATAATATTATTAAATTACAGTCTCTCTTGTTACCATTGACGCAAACTTTGAAAGACATCGCGTATCACTACGCACGGTTCCAGTATCATGAAAAGATATTTTACAAACTAAAATATTATAGAAAAAAGACAATACTTCCGTTTTAAAACTTAATTAAATAATATAATACGATTATAATATATAAATGAATTTATGTGTAAATCAAGCGATGATATATAATAAAAAGATGATATATTATAATTTCAATATCTAAAAATCGATGTAGGTGTGTGTTACAAACACTACCCAAGCTCGAGATGTTGGCATAAAATATTGAATGATTGTATAAAAATCATCAGTTATTATACAATATATAGTTATATATATACTTATATATAGAGTGTCCCGTAAGTTTTGGCTCGTTTTTGTGTAGACAGAGCTGACTAAACTGAGTTGAAAAGTTCTACGATTTTACAATTTTTGATAGTTAATAAGATATTAATTACTAAAAATTGCCAAATATTGATCTTCAATAATTTTTTACTATCAAATACTATCAACTTTACACTTTAAAAATAATTTATTTTCTTTTCATAAAATTCTGAGAATTTTTTTAGAATTTTTTAATACCGTATTTTCTCATGTCGGTAAAAATAAAAAAATGTAGTACTAAAAAGTCAGATAAAATACATAAAGATATTTGGATGAGAATCGAATTGCATATAAAATATTAATTGGTAAACCGGATGG
>NW_017305392.1:52147-67259 GCF_001594115.1 Trachymyrmex septentrionalis | reverse complement strand
AAGATATTAATTACTAAAAATTGCCAAATATTGATCTTCAATAATTTTTTACTATCAAATACTATCAACTTTACACTTTAAAAATAATTTATTTTCTTTTCATAAAATTCTGAGAATTTTTTTAGAATTTTTTAATACCGTATTTTCTCATGTCGGTAAAAATAAAAAAATGTAGTACTAAAAAGTTGATAAAGAATTCTGAAAAAATTCACAAAGTTCTATGAGAAAAAAATAAATGATTTTTGTCTCTCGCAGTTTTTCTATAAAGTTGATAGTATTTGATAGTAAAAAATTATTGAAGATCAATATTTGGCAATTTTTAGTAATTAATATCTTGTTAACTATTAAAAATTGCAAAATGGTAAAGAACTTTTTGACTCAGTTTATTTCGCTCTATCTACATAACATTGGCTAAAACTTACGGGACACCCTATATATAAGTATAGACTATATATTGTATAATAATTAATGTCGGCAAATTTTTATACAATCATTCAATATTTTATGCCAACATTTCGAGCTTGAGTAGTGTTTGTAACACACACCTACATCGATTTTTAGATATTGAAATTGTTGTTATATGTGCATAGTATATACAATAGTATATACATGGTATATAACAACTGTTTCTTGAATTGAATATTTCTAAAACATCTTAGAATTGAGTCGCTCGTAAAATAAATTTAAAGTTAAAAAATAATCAAACGCCTTTTTGCCCTCATAAAGCTACAAAACATTAAACAAATTAGCTACTCTGACGATTTTTGTATTACAATGTTTCTTCAAATTCTTTTCTTCAATTTATTACTCTCAAGATATTCTACTTTAGAATTTATTATTTAATACTTCACTTGAAATACATAATATTGGTAAGGAAATAATGGATCATAAATATAAAGCGAGATATAAAGAAACTGTCGACACTTACTAATTATTAAAAATTCCAACTTTTCTAAATTTTTGTAGCTAGCTGATACCGTAATTAACAAAATTGAAATATCTTACATTCTTTTAGAAAATAAATAAAATAAATAGCGATAAAAACACATTTTATTAAATTTTTCTTTTTTCCAAAATGTGCTGCGTTTATATCAATTTAATATTGTGACAATAAAACAATTACAATTCTTTTTTATCAATAGTATATATACTTTTCGAGAGATTTAATAATACTGATATATCGATAGATAGAATATATATATATCATAAATTATAATTTAAAAGCATTTAATAGCAATTACGTTTATAATTCTTAAGATAGATCTGCATGTAAACACAAGTTTTAAAGACCAATGTAAAACCTCAAAACCCTAAAGTCAAAGCCCTAATTTTACGTTCTTGAATATTCAAGGACTTTAATTTTGCTTTTATAAAGAATCTAAAAATATTAAATTTTTATTATGTAGAATTCTGATTGTTCAATAAATTCTTGACATGTTTTACGAAATAATTAAGTTGCATTCACGTTATCCTTCCTAAAAGCTCCGTTGACAAAATATTTGGTAATATAACATGTAAATAGGCTTTTAACAGTGCGAATAAAAAAATATAAAAAAACGTTACGCAGGGAGCAGTAGGCGGCACGGCGCCATTTTAACAAAATTGATCCACACAAAGTATTAAAATGCGGAAACAGACTCGCTCGGTCGTTTCAGTCAATATACGTACGTGCTGCACGAACGAATGCGACCAACTGTGTGACCATGCGTGTGGAAAGAGCGCAATGGAAAGAGCGTAAAGAGAAAAAGGGAGTAGGATAGAAGGTTTGGAAAACTTCGATTCCATGTTGAGTAATCGGAAAATACATTACGTGCATGCATTATATCGTGGAAATAAACAACAATGCAAAAATGAAGAACAAAAGTGTGAGTCTTTCAGTTGCTCCAATTATTCGAGATATAAAGTAGAAGTTATTCAAAATTATATTAAAAAAGAATTTCATTATTTGTTTGTTCTCTTTTTAATCCTTGTTTGCATAGAAAGTCCCATTTTTAATACTAAGTAACAATCTAATTCAATTAGTTATTTAGTAGAACTTGGAAAATTTGTAAACTTTTATATTGCAAATTAACTTATTCGTAATCTTATTATATTAATCTTAATTTATACTAATCCTCCAGAGAATAAATCAAATTCATTAAATTCATTAATTTTTGCAAAAAAAATATTGTACTATCAAAAATAATTCTATATTATATAATATATTATATATCATTTCCAAGAAAACAGTGGTGCTGCTAATTTAATATTTAAGCTGAACCACAAAAAAAACAACACAAGGGCAAAAATTAACATCACTGAATTTGTACTAATTTGTACTACTAAAATTAAGTTAATATTTTACATGTTTTCTCTCCTTAAAATGACTTTATTAGTATATACTTACAATCTATGAGGCATTCCACATCAAACCTTTGAAACATCATTTTGTTTCTTTTTTAAATTTGTTAACATATTCTACAGATGAAAATATAAGACACATATTTAGCGAAAAAATGTGAGATTTTTTGTAAAATTATTGACGCTTGTAAATTGCAGAAATTCAAAAAAAACTCATATACAAACATTCAAATTATTATATCGTCAAAACCATTAGTCATACAAAAAAAAAATACAAAAGACCGATTTTAAAGATCATAAACATGTTCTATGGATAGGTTATTTTTAATTTATCATTTTCATATAAATAAATAATTTTCTATTTGTTTACAATTTTTATCATCAACTCATTAATAATAAAAATTTGATTTTTGAAATTTGAAATATCATCATATTTTCATTTCAATTATGAGGTAACCCTGAAAATTTCAAAATGAAACTCGAAATACTCGAACGGACTGTATAGTTAAAAACTTCGAGTTTCATTTTAAAAAGGGTTATTTCATAATTGAAATGGAAATACGATATTTTTACAAAATTTTTAAACTAATAAGTTAATGATGAAAATGTATACAAAAATTGTAAACAAATGGAAAATAATTTATTTAAATGAAAATGATAAATTAAAAATAATCCATTCATAGAACAATTTGAGATGTTTAAAGATGTTTGGATTTTTAATCTCGGAAAATTTTGCATTTTTTTTTTTGTACAACTAATGGTTTCGACGATATAATAATTTAAATGTTCGCATGAGCGACGTATTTTACGAATTTCTGCAACTCACAGGCGAATCAATAACTTCACAAAAAAAAACATTTTTTTCGCAAAACACGTGTCTCATATTTTTATCTGTAGAATACGTTAGCAAATTTAAGAAAATGACGATATTTCAAAGGTGCCCGGTAAAATGCCTTATAGATTGTAAGTATGTATTAATAAAGTTATTTTAAAGAGAAAACATATAAAATATTAACTTACTTTCAATGGTACAAATTAGTACAAATTTAGTTGTGTTAATTTTTACTCTTGTTTTGTTTTTCTTATGGTCCTACCAGTTTAAATATTAAATTAGCCACTGTTTTCTTGGAAATGACACATAATATAGAATTGATTTTGGCAGTACGAAATAGTAAAAATTCAATCCTATTGATTTCTGATATTATTTTTCTTTTTTTCATCTATTTTAAATTGGTCATGCCAGCTTAATATTAAGTTAGCACCGCCACGATTATTTTTTTAAATGACATACAATACAAAATTATCATTAATAGTAACATAGTAATATAATTTAGTACGAAATGAGTACTAAAAATTCCAATAAGTCCGATGTGATTCTACTAATTTGGTCCTGTTAGCTTTATAGAGCTGATCCTCTATCATGAAGTCGTTACAATAAGTACACAATAAAAATAAACACAAATGTTAAGCAATATTTCCATTCAAACATATCTTCCTTTTTTTTTCTTCCATCTCTTTCATTCGCATTTTCAGTTACATCCCTAATCTAACGCTCTTTTTCTCTGTTCTTCTTTTTCTCTTGTTCACGCATACGCGCACTCAGTCAGTGGCCATAAACTACTAGTATCCGACGCACGCTGAGGTTATTGGTTTTTTTCAAAGGGCTTGACAGTGCCGTATACATGCTGCTGTATGATGTACCTATATCTTACACAGATGAATTTTATTCTTCAAAGAAAAATATGTGTCTGAATTGTTTTAATATTCACGCAAATTTTTATCAATATGTTATGATATAAGCGGATATTTTATAACATAAGGGTCATATTAATACTCTCATCAGTAGCAGCGCGAATTAGGCGTTCAATTTGAAATACATTATATAATAGTTTTAAACATAGTTTGTACTCTATTTTAATCATATCACTTATTATATCATTTGCTTTTGCTTTCAAAGAATAAAAAACTAAGATGATTGAATAAGATTTTGCGCGCCAAGAGTAAGTATAAAATATTTTAATTAAATGAAGAAAAGTCTCTACTTAAAGGATGTATAGCTATATGAGAAACACATACATATAACAGATTACGTATATAACAATTTAAACACAATTTAGGAAACATTTAGAAATTCTACAAAAATATTTAAACGAACATTTCTGTGTTATTATAGCGTGTGCCATATTCGATTTTCATAGCAGTCAATGTAGTCTCAACAGTGCACTACGATGCAGAAAGAAAGTATTTTCAGACTTCATATTTATGTAAATTTATTATTTCTTTTATCACGTACCATTTTAAAGCATATTTTAATCACACAGGTTCAACTAATTTTGAAAATAATAATAAAAATTACAAAAGTATAACATTTAAACATTAAACGATTTTCTATCATCTTTTATGTTCACCTTGCTATCATCGTTTATGTGAAATTTACAAAGAGAAAGAGCTTCTCTAAAAAAAACTTAGATATACACAAATCAATGCTAAAAACTTTATGTGTTATAGATTATAACAAATTTAACAAAATAATATTCTTGTAAAAATATTTATAGAAAATGTTCTAAATTTTATTTTGTTATGATATTTAACAAGTTACATACTTTTTTAGTAACAAAATCAATGTATTTGTCACGAAAAAGATTAAATACTTATTTTTTTAAAACCTGCAACTAAATAATAATAAAATATGATAACGATAAATTATATATTGTATTATATTAGGTTGAGTAAAAAGTCATCGCGTATTTTTTAGCTCAAAGTTGTATATACAATATCTTCGTCAATAATAAATGAAATTCAAATTAAAAAAAAGGGTTTTAAAACTTGAAATCTCTACTTTTAAAAGCTTATCACATTTTTTAAGTTTATATGAGTTTGATAATTTTTACATACCAAAAACTACGAGCTGAAAAAGACGAAAAATTTTCTTCTCACTTTGTGGATTTGTAACGTGTCCAAAACGAATTTGAGAAAATTTTCGATTACATATCGTGAAAGCTTGATACTTTCCCTACAAAATCGTTTTTTTTAAATATTCCTACGACTTTTGATTACTGAGTTATCGCGGATTAAATAAAAGAATTATTTTGACTTTAATTGCTCATAACTCCATTAAAAATTGTCGTATCGTATAATTTAAAAAAGAGATTTTTAAAGCTGAAACTTTACTCTATCAAGATATATTTATATTGTTGGTAAGAAAGTAATTGCGGTTTTTACTGATAAATGTCTTTTAAAAAAACGCGATGACTTTTTATTACACCTAATATATATTGTATTATCATGTATAAGAATTTGAAAAACGATAACATAATACATTCATATGTTTTAATATGTGATTTTATTCTGAATTTTTGCAGCGTGTTTTTCACTACACCATCATTGTTCTTTTTAGCAAGCATTCTGCACCATCATCGTTGCTATCAACGAACGCAACAGCAAATGAAGAGCCGCGAATGCCGACCGGTTTTACGTGCTCGTCTTCGCTTTAATTAAATTACGCCATCCGGTACAATCTCTCCGTCTACTCGGTGGCGTATTTATAGCCACGTGAATAATCTATATGTTTCCATTCGCTCTCTTTCCTTTATTTTCGCCTTTGCGATAAGTGTCATCCGCGTAACATCCGTGTGAAATCTGATCATGATTCACGAATGATTCCACCGAATTGACCCCTACACCTTCATCGTCGATTCGTTTTTATCCAATTTCATATACATAGCATGTTATCAAAGCTATTTTTTTCTATCAGACACATTGTTAAGCGCTCTTCAATATGATACCGGTTTTCTGGAGCATTAAAACTTGTATTTTATGCTTAATTTATTTGTCAACTGTTATGTCGAACCTGGAACGTAAACATAGATAATCGATATTATACGCAAAATGTTTCACTCAAATAAAATAATAAATTACAATAAAATTAAGACTAATGAGAATCAGCACGGGAATAGATGCGCATAGGTATTGATTCATGTAAAATACTTCAATTTGATAGATGATGTGCAGCTTTCCGAAATCTTGTACGTTTCCACCCTTTTTGAATTGATTACGTATAACTTGCTGATAATGACTCCAAAGAGAGTGGAAACATTCAAAATTTCGGAATAAAGTTGCATATTATCTATCAAATTAAAGTATTTTACATGAATTAATACCTATGCGTATCTATTTCCGCGCATTTCTGATTCTCATTAGCCTTAATTTTATTATTTTAAAGTTTGAGAGTCCGATTTAAATTATATTTTTTTGTTGTTTCATACACAAAGCAATATTTTTTTGCGATCAATAAACGGAGAGCAGAAATTTTATATGTAAAGCAGTTTTCAGTCTTTTTTTATTTATACACAGTGTTTGGAAATTAGTGATAAGTCTTTCGCACAGGGGCAAAATGGACTAAACTGAGAAAAAAAATCCTTTACCATTTTGCAATTTTTGTAATAGTTAACAAGATATTAATTGCCAAAAAATTGCTGAAAATTGGTTTAATTTTTTACTCAAATATAATACTATCAACTTTACAGAAAAACTGCGAAAGACAAAAATTGTTTATTTTCTTCTCATAGAACTCTACAAATTTTTTCAGAATTTTTTATCAACTTTTTAGCACTGAATTTTTTCATTTTTCACCAACATGAGAAAATACGGTATTACAAAACTCTGAAAAAATTCTGAAAAAATTCTTAGAGTTTTATGAGAAGAAAGTAAACAATTTTCTTCTCTTGCATTTTTTCTGTAAAGTTAATAGTATTTGAGTAAAAAATTATTGAAGATTTTTGGCAATTTTTAGCGATTAATTTCTTGTTAATTATTGCAAAAATTGCAAAATGCTAAAGGACTTTTCTTCTCAGTTTAGTCCATTCTGCCCCTGTGTGAAAGACTTATCACTAATTTCCAAACATCCTGTATATTTCAAAAAACTTATCAATTGATATAAAAAAAATGTGTTATGTAAAAGTTTTAATTATCTATTAAATAATATTTTTATAAATAATTTTTTCAAAAATTTACATTTTTCGAATTATTTTTAAAATCATCGACGTACAAAATAAAGATTTACTATTAAAACTTTCATATAAAATATTTTTTGATATCTCGAATAGTTTTTGAAACGTAAAAAAACTGAAAACTGCTTTACATACAAAGAGTGATCTCAACCACAATTATTTTTTGAAATTCATCTATTTATAAACTTATTCTATAACCTACATGTATACAAAATTTAATTAAAATTTAACATTTCGAAATTATGTGCCTTTGTTGGAATTTCTAATATATATTTCTAATATTTTAACTTGAAAACATAGAGGGAATTTTTAATCGATATATTTGGATTTCGCACTAAAATTATAAATTAAAAAAAGTTTTGAATATTGTATAATTAGTGTTGCAGAGAGAAAAAGTAGATATCTATATAAAATTTCATGTACAAAACATCCGATCAAATTTTTTTAATGAAATCATTAATTTCTTTTATATAAATTGATTTATACAGCCATTCTGCATAGAAAAGAATTTAAGTAAGATTGTCAAAGGATCAATAATTTACATATTTCATCAGGATGTTTACTGAAATCTTGTAAAAAAATTTCCTGATAATTCTCGGATTTTTTCTAAACATTTTTGTTCAAAATGCCAGATAAGATTAGAAAATTTTTTTAATACAATTTTAAAATAAATTAGAGTAACGCAAATAAACTACATATTGGACATTGATAGAAGAGATAAGGATTCCACGAGACTCTATATTTATCATTTTCTGCAATTGTGGAGCTGCGAAACTTATAGAATAATAAAGGAGAAGGAGAGAGGGAGGAAGGCTTACTACAAAAGTATCTATAAACTATCTTATTCTGCTGAGTATCGTCTTCTATCGTTATTCTGGTATTTTTAAAATATAAATCTCACAAACGAGAATATACATAGATATGTACATATGTCACACTTAACCCGTATATTAATATACACCTTAATTTTGAGTACCCTTACTACACACGTTGGATCATTAAATGATTTATATATATGTATTTTGACATCTTTAAAAATTTGTACAGTTGTATATTCATAACAAATTGTAGATAAATTGTTATAACTGCAAATATAGTTAACAAAATGAGAAAAATGCACTATTTCATATAAAAATGTAAAACTCTGAAACAAAAATATTTAAAGGAAAAATATAGTTCAATATCTTGAAATTAATTCCAAATTACAGGAAAAAAATAGAGTTCAAGTGTCGGCTGTACAAAAAATTTAATTATTCAGTAACCTAAAAATGATTTTGTTTTAATATACATGAATAGCTATAAATTAAAGATATATTGCATTTATATTTTAAATAATGTATGCTATTGTGTTAAAAAAAACTTTATAATTTATTCGGAAAATGTTCTTTATAATATTATAGACAACATAATATATAATATTATTGACCACATTTAACACAAGGTTGCAAAAAATCGTATTTATTAAGAGCTAATATATTGTTTTAAGGTTAAATTCTTTTTTTTAATAATTCGCGAAATATTCCCGCGATACAACCGAGAATTAGTTAAAAATAAAAAAAAATACAAAATTTTTAGTTACAAAAAATGTACACTCTGTACACACGTTGGATCATTTGTGACCCGGAGGTAAACTTCAGAATTATGCCAGTTAAAAGACACGCACAAATTGAGGTCGGCAACGCACAAAACTTGTTCTCTAGATGTCAAATTTTTTTTAGGAATCGAAACCGATATTTCACCAAGTGCTCTTAGTACTCCAAAGAAATGCGCAGGAATGACGTGTATTAAGATGTATATTAAGGATTATTGCCGATTGTCAACATTTTGCGATATCAAGAAAAATGATAAAAAAAGAAGTGTTTTCAGAAACAGACAGAATTTAAATTTAAAAGTAAAATTTCAAAAATTTCCCAATAAAATTCCATAAAAATCGTGAAAATTCCATATTTTCCCAATAGTAAACAGCCTGTTCATACTTTATTTTGACAAACACCTCGTGACTTTAAAATACTCGTGATTTTCCATTAAAGTATTTAGCAACGTAATAAAATATATTAATAACTCTATTTATATATAACACACAGATGTGAAGTACAAACAATATATACAATTACTTTCTTTTAGTTGTTATAATAAATTTTCTTTACATAAAGTTATTTATTTCATTATTTTGTGTATAAAAGTCTTATGGTAAAAGAAAACTTAGAAAACAATAATCTACAAATTATAAAACACATTTTTGCATTTACATTTAAAATTCATACCACAAGGTCCTAGAGTCTGAGGGATTCCGCACAATAAAAGGAACAGGCAACAGAGAACAGAGAATAAGAATTTCAACCAATCAGAAATCATGTATTGTGGAATACACAGTTTCTGATTGGTTGAAATTCTTATTCTCTGTTCTCTGTTTCCTTTTATTGTGCGGAGCCGCTTAAACAATAGTGTAAAATAAATAATGTGTAGATATATTACATGTATATGTGTATGTATATACATATAGATGTATAAATATTTACCGTTTTACGCGCGTGTATGGGCATATGACTTCCGGTGGGCAATGAGAAGCTCGTTGCCAGGCCTGTTTCTCTCTGTCTCTCTCTCTCTCTCTCTCTCTCTCTCTCTCTCTCTTTTTCTCTCTCCTCTCTCTCTCTCTCTTCTCTCTCTCTTTTCTCTCTCTCTCTCTCTACCTCTCTCCTCAGAAAAGCTTTTATCACAGCTATCTTTTTTCACTTTCTTTCTCTATCTGTTTATCAATCTCTATTTCCCTCGCTGTCACTCTCTCTTCGTGAGTTCCGATCCTGCGTGACGTCCAGCGTGTCGTTCCTCCGTCGCTCTCACGTGGCTTACGACATGCGTCACTGCCAGTTGGGCTAATACGATCCTCGATCTGCGCACGAGCCAATCACACAACCGCCCGTCGGCTCTCTTTTCAGCAATCTCGACATGTTTTATCGCTTCTTCAGCGATCAGTCCTATCCCGGATCACCCTATCTGTCTTTCCGAGAGATCGATGTGATCGCTTGCTCTACTAACAGTTCAATCTATGCATCGAAAACTTAGATAAGCAAGTGTCACCTGTCCGCCAATGCAATATTAACGGTGGGAGGAGGGAGGGAAAGGTAGCCGTCTATAGGATACTGAATATGGACCAGTCGATTCGTTGTCTCGTCCACAAATGGATATACCTACTCTCGCAGATCAAACACGTTTTACTCTCGATTGTATGCCTGTAAGTCTTCTCTCCGTTCACTTTCGCTTGCGAGAGCAAATTCCTTCTATGAAAACATATTGATGATGAATCGTCATAATGCTTCCACTTTTGATTAAATGCTCTACGCGAATGGATTTTCGGAGTAAATTTGTAAATTTCAAGAGATTTAGAAGAAACTTATTTAATTCTAAAATTATCTTTTGATCCTTGATTTTTGGAGTAATTTGCTGATTATCATCTCACAACCTTGGAATGCTCCAGAGATCACTATAAATGATCAGATTGAGTTTGAAGGTAGAATAGCTGCAGCTACTATGAAATTTTTTCAACGTCCCAGTTTTGTATTATGAAACACTGTCAGGTATTTGACTTGTCAGAATTGTAGACATTCTTTCTCTGTGCCTCTCTTTAGTTACCAAAATTGGTAAATATTTTTATTAAATTTCAACTTTTTAATCTTGATATGTTTAGTGCTACTTATGGATAATCGCTCTCTTTTTTAACTTTTTATTATTCCCCCTCCTCACGGTTAGATTTTCAATCACTATTTCAATGTCCTGCAAGTTTTGAAATCTTTCAATTTTTAAATTTTTTAAGTATATTTTCGTGCTCAACTGTCAGATTTTCAGATATTTAAATCATCACGTTGTTACATCGATTTGTGTATATACTCGAATTACATTTTACATGAATATTGTATGGATAAAACTTGTAATCTGTAATATCGGACCGTGTTTAAACTCTCGATTCAAGTTTTCAGTTTAACAAAAACTTCACTTTGTTTCTCACAATGAAGTATAGATTATATTGGCACAATCAACTTTTAAAAATGTCAGCCGATTCCTCAAGAATTATCACCAATTTTTAGAAATCACGAACAACTTGTCGAGTGATATGTCAAAAGCACGCTGCAATTGATTAGACGAAGATGCACGCATTGATCGTCGTACTTGAGCGTCTCGGGGTAGGAACACGACGAACCGAATTTCAAAGGACACGTTGCACTGAGCGATGCACGATAAATTTCACGCCGCAAATCTACGAAAATTCGCGTTTGAAATTCCAACGTCGTCAAAATTCAATCGATCGACGCGATACGAGACGCACGACGCAGACGACGCTTCGCGAGGAGCGACCATATCGGTAGCGCGAGTCACATAAAATCACGATATCACCTAACCTCACTCCACGACAGCACCAAACGTACTGAACTGAGCTTACTGAACTACAAGATACAACGCAGTTCATGCGCCGGAGCTAGCCAACCAACCAACCTGCCCCCCGCCCCTCCCCCCTCTCTCTCTACCCCCTCCCCACTCTCTCTCTACCCCCTCCCCACTCTCTCTCACTCTCTCTCTCTTTCTCTCTCTCTCTCTCTCTCTTTCTCTCTCTGTCGTACGATCCGTTCCGTAGGTGGCGATGAGGAACAGTGAGAGAAAAGAAGCGCACCATACGATGACGTCATGTGATCATAAGAGAAATAGCGAGGATAGTTCGATATAGCAGCGCGCAATTTGCACTACTTTGCGCGAAGATGCATTCTACTTTATCGACGCGCGCCATTCGAGACAAATATATCGGAGGAGTTGATCACGAGGTAACAACTCTTAGAAAATGTATGTCTGAAAGATCTAAAAAATGTTTTGAACCAGACATCTTTAAGACTTTTCCAAAAGACATCTTTAAACGTCTTTCAAACATTTTCGAAAAATATCATAAAATTATTAAAGTTTAGAACATGTGTAGTAATTTACATTATCGACTGTAAATTTTATTTATTATATAGATATATTATAATGTCGAGTGCATGACATAATTAATCTGTGATTATGATATGTAATCTATAAAAATATTGAATATCAATTAATTTGGTATTCTAATATTTTGTATTATATTATACTATTTTATATCTACACAATTATGCGCGAAGCTGTCTGGAAACGCATTGATAAGAAGAAAATACGAAGTAGTAATGCTGATTCTTGAATTAATGCATCGAGCTTCGATTTTTTTGCTCTTAAAAAAGCGATTTTAAATCATTTTTTTTATTTTTCGATTCTTCGGAATCGATCCGATTTTTCAGAAAATTTTCGTATCGACAATTCTCAATTTTTACAAATCGTTAATTTGTAAAAATTTAGGATGCTTACCCATGCAGCGGAAAAGCGTAACGCGGAACGAGAGCAGAATCAATCACAAGCGTTCCGCACCAACTGTAATTGTAGTAAGATGTAACAGTAAGCAAATCACAATAGAATTATTTTACGTTCTCTATTGTGAGGCAATTACTGCTATGTCTTACTGCCTTATGTTTTTGTAAATGCTATGGGCTTTATACTAGAGAGCCTCTACTATGACCCAGTGAATTAATGCTAATTGTACTGTATATACGTATTAACATCAACTTACATATATTTTTAGTGGACTTAAATATAAAGTACAGAGTTTTACATGGAGAGAGTGGTAAATTGCATCCGTCTCTTCTGATTGGATATAGGCATCAAAGCTTCATAGGTATGAAAGAAATTGGAGAAAACTAATTACGTGACTCCCGTTCTAATTGGATGTGGGCATTCACGTGAATACAATTGATAAAAAATTCTGAAAAAATTCTTAGAGTTTTATAAGAAAAAAATTAATGATTTTTGTCTTTTGCGCAAATTTTTGATTTTTCTGCAAAGTTGATAATATTTGAGTAAAAAATAAACGTTAACAAGTCGGGCAGCTACTATAACCCAACGAATTAATGCACTGCCACCATACACGACCAAAGAGTACAATGTAACAATAATTATAAGAAACCTCGTCTATATAATATAAATATTATTATTTACAATATAAATATCATTATTTTGATAATTAATTCCATTTTAACCTTATTTTTAAGATACTAAAAAAAAATTTTTAAAAGTGGACCTAATTTTTTTCTTTTTTTTGGGAAACTGGCTGGGTAAAGAAAGAATCGATTATTCTGAATTGATTCTTTTTTATTCAATTAATCAATTGTTAGGAATCAAACTCAAAAGAATAGATCAATTCCAAAAATTAATCTTTTTTTTTTTAAATCGGCGTCACTAATACGAAGCAGCAGTTTTTGGAATTATCTGATAAATCCGATATATGAAATGATATCGTAAAATACATGTCTTCAATAACGATTTAATTGTGACAGATAATAAATCGTTATTGAAAACATAACCCATACAGTGTCGAAAGTTTTCAGAAATACCTCCGAAATTTTCTAACTGAAAAGTGAAACATTTCTTAAAAATAGCAAAATATATCTGCAGCATTTTTGAGACAATCATTGAATAGCAAAATATCCGCGATTCTTGCACATGAAATCTTGTTGAAAAGTAATTGATGAAAAGTTACAGAAAAAATCTGCAAACTTTTTAAAATACTATCAAAAAAATTTTAGCTACTTTCTAGAACAATACTCCAAAAATAATATTTAAATATATATTTGATTGATACTTAAATAATACTTAAATTTATTATGTCGCTATAATAAATTTAAATATTATTTAAGTATCAATTAGTCATAGACTTAAATATTATTTCTGAAGTACTTAAAATTTATTAAGAGTTTTGTGATCTGTTTACAGATTACAAAACTTATTGAAATAAACTTATAAAATATTTCTCAAAAACTTTGATTAATTATATTATATGTACGAGGACAAGTCAATAAGTTTTAGAAAAACATAGTAAAATACATTTTTTTATCGATTCATTTTTATTTTTCAACATAGTCTCCTTTCAGCTCGATAAACTTGATCTGACGATTCTCCAACTTTTTCAAGCCGTACGAATAATATGATTTGTCCAACCCTTCAAAATAAGTCTTTGTTTCGGTGATGAGCTCTCTGGTGGTGAATCTCTTTCCTCCGAACCATTTCTTCAGGTTTGGAAACAGTCGCAGGGAGCTAAATCTGGCCAATATGCTAGATGGGGAAGCAATTCGTAGCGGAATTCGTTGAATTTGGCCATGTCGGTGCCGGGCACGTGTGAACCCGGGCACGTGCATTGTTTTGATAGAAGAGCACTTTCTTTTTCGCCAAATGGGGACGTTTTTTTTTTAAAATGTTATTGAAACGGTCCAATAAGGCTGCGTAGTAGTCGCCATTGATCGTTTGCTTCGACGAAAGGTAATCGATATGAATTATATGTACGTGCATCCCAAAAAACTGTGGCCATCACCTTTCCGACCGACTTCACGGTCTTCGCCTTCTTCAGAGCTGGTTCACCCGGTGAAGTCCATTGTTTTGACTGTTCCTTCGTCTCGGGTGTGAAGTAATAGATCCATGTTTCGTGAACAGTAATGAATCGACGCAGAAATTCATCTGGATTACGTTGAAACATCTCCAATTGTTTTGAAATCGTCACACAATCGCGCTTATGGTCCACAGTGAGCAAACGCGGCGCCCATCTTGCCAATAGCTTTTTCATACTCCATTGTTCGTGCAAAATTGAAATCACTGTATCATGTGATATGCCTGTGGTCTCAACAAGCTCGCGCGCTTTCACTCGTCAAAACAATATGGAC
>NW_017305392.1:33526-52047 GCF_001594115.1 Trachymyrmex septentrionalis | reverse complement strand
CATGTGATATGCCTGTGGTCTCAACAAGCTCGCGCACTTTCACTCGTCAAAACAATATGGATTTTATCGATGATTTCTGACGTAGCAGCTTCAATTGGACGTCCCGAACGAGGTGCATCACATGTGGATGTACGACTACGTTTAAATTCATTTATCCAATTGTATACAGTCGCAAACGCTGTGCTATGAACATTATCCAACTCGACTTTGATTTCTTTTGGCGTTAAACTTTCATATTATATATAGATGTTTGATCACTGCGCGAAACTTGTTTTTTTCCATTTTGTAAAAAATACAAAGGAGAAAGACACTCAAAGAATAAAACAAAAGATTTTAATTGTCTAATTGAAATGTGGCCAATATATGGGTTTTATTTTTCTTCAGCTTCCTCATCGGAACTCTCTAAAAGTAAAAAAACATTATTCACTGTTCTTGCTGGCATATATGGATGTCTTCGTCAAAGTGTTGGACATATCTCAGATACCATACGTAATGTTAACGTTGGGGAAAGGTCTTGTAATAATCTCGAGACGGTATTATTTCTATATATTATACTATAATCAGAATTGTCATTGTACAAAGGAAAATGTGCTCACTGGCCTCGCCATTACAATACAATACGGTCGGAAAAATCCCCTTTGTTACGCTAATCGCGCCGCTTGGAAGGAAAAAGTAAATTGCTATTGCAGCGCTTTCTACGTTAACTGATAATAAATACACTACAACTTCTTTACACTTAATTTGAAAGACACAAAAAAAAAAAACAAAACCGAAAAAGAAATATAAATTAACTTACAAATCTAAGATTTGCCGATGTTTCGGTACTCGGCTTGAGCGCCTCCCTACTTCACAATTAGTCGATAATGCCTCCTTATCACTGTTATCGCTTACATTAGGGATTATATAAATACTCTAATTCGGTAACTCCGAATCCTTGATCATATTAGAACATACAAATTACATGCTCGCAGTTTATCAATATGACGTCTCCATATCCGTCCGTCATCCGTCCTAACATCATAAGTAACCGGACTAGTTTGTTTAACAATTGGCGCTTGTCTCCACGATTTTGTCCTAAAATCTTTAGCCATCATTAACTTAAAAAATAACGGCACGATTGTCCTTAAAACGTAGCTGATCGCATTGCTTTTGTTCAACTCTATTTTTAATATCGGGTTTCACAATATCCCATCTGGTTCTCAAACGTCTGTTTAAGTGCGATTCCGCTGGTGTCTTTTCCGTCGTACAATGTAGTGTCGAGCGATAATAAAACAAATATTTACATAAAGCATCCTATCTAGTATTTTTCTTAAGCAATATTTTAAACTTCTTCTTAAAAGTACGCACGGCGTTCTCAGCCGCCCTGTTTAACAGAGTGATACGGTACAGTTTTCGTATGTTTAATATCATTTCGCAATACAAACTCTTGAAACTGCTCGCTCGCAAATGCCGACCCATCAGTAACAATTTTATGTGGCAGCCCCCATGTGCTTATATTTTCTTTTAAAGCTCGAATTGTTGATTCCGCAGAAATATCGCATATTTCCTTAATATCCATCCATTTCGAGTACGCGTCGATCACAAGATACATATAACCGCTAATCGGTCCGCAAAAATCTAAATGTATGCGCTGGTTTGGGCCCTGCGGCCACTTCCAAACATGTACGAGGGTGGTCCCAGAAGTACCCGATCTGACGTACAGATGGCGATTGTTGTATAAAAAAAAAATCACTGTAGGGAAAAGCACCAACTTTCTAAAGCTTAACTATGAAGTTTAAAGACGCTACGTTGTTCAGTATTTGTTTGGCAGCCATCAATAGTGGACGATCTCGGTGAATTTGCAAAGATGGAAAAAATTGGTCATCGTTATGTGATACAATACTTTCATTTGAAAAGTCTTAGCCCAACCAATATCAAAGCCGAGCTGGATTCTACTCTGGAGGAGTCTGCTCCTTCGTTTACAACAGTAAAATATTGGGTGGCAGAGTTTAAACGAGGCCGTACGAGCTGCGAAGACGAACATCGCAGTGGTCGACCAAGAGGTGGCCATTCCAGAAATGGTGAAGAAAATCCACAAAATGATATTGGGTGACCGTCGATTGAAAGTGCGCGAGCTAGCAGACATGGTAAACATTTCAAAAAGTGCTGTACATCGCATATTGGCTGAAAATTTGGAGATAAGAAAGCTGTGCGCAAGGTGGGTGCTGCGCTTGCTCACAATCGAACAAAAGCAGCGTCGAGAGGATGTTTCAATCGAGTGTTTGGCGATGTTTCGCAGCAACAAAGCCGAATTTTTGCGCCGATTCATAACCATGGATGAAACATGGGTCTACCACTTCACACCTGAAACAAAGGAACAGTCGAAGCAATGGACTGAAAAGGGGGAATCGGCTCCGAAAAAAGCAAAAACAGTTCCATCGGCAGACAAGGTAATGGCGTCAGTTTTCTGGATGGGCATAATTTTCATTGATTACCTTCAGAAAGGAAGAACAATCAATGGCGAGTATTATGCGAACTTATTGCAGCGTTTGGGTGATGAAATCAAGGAAAACGGCCACATTTGGCGAAAAAGAAAGCGTTGTTTCATCAAGACAATGCACCAGTTCACACATCCATTATCGTGATAGCCAAAATCAATAAGTTAAAGTTCGAATTGCTTCCCCACGCATCCTTTTCGCCAGATTTAGCCCCCTCGGATTATTTTCTCTTTCCAAACTTGAAAAAATGGCTCGGTGGTAGAAGATTTACCAACAATGAAGAGGTGGAGTCTGGGGTTAATGGCTATTTTGAGGCTATTTTCAACGGTTCTTACTATAAACAGGCCATCGAAGCTATTGAACATCGCTGGGAAAAGTGTATCGAGCTAAAAGGAGACTATGTTGAGAAATAAAGATATTTTTTCCCAAATTTTTTGTGTTTTCTTTGTTAGGTCGGGTACTTCTGGGACCACCCTCGTAATGAAGCTTTTGGGGAATCGTCCGCGCTCTCTAAGCACCCTTTACTCGTTTCCCTACAAACGACCTTCCTATCCACATTTTGCATCTCTTTCCCAACTACTTTTAGATACTCATATTCTTTTGATTATATTTCAACTAATTCGCTAATTTCCTCCCAATTCTTGATAGTATGTCAGCAGACCGCTTATCCTGTCCTTTGATGTACTTAATTTTAAAGTCAAACCTTTTACAAATATCATTAGACTCTTTGCTCATTGCTTTAACTGACTGCTTTTCAACCGTTTTATTGAATTGAATAATATCTAATACTTGAAGCCAATTCCGACCTACAATCGGTACGCTTATATTTGGTAAAACAAATAATTCAAGTTTCCGTTTTATATTCTGAAATTCTACCTTATCCTTTAAAGTATCAAAAGGAATTATCAAGTCCCCTGTGTATGTGTTCTAAAATTACACGTAGTTTTCCTCACATTTCCAAACGGCTTAAACTTATCGAAATCTCTCTTTGATATAGCAGAGATCGACGACTCTGTATCAATTTCGAACGCTAGAACTCTATTTTCTACCTTCAGGCTTACTTTAAGTGGTTCTACGTCACCGAACATTTCACTATCATCTACATCGTTATTATAAAACACGATATTTAAGCCCTCATTATCGTTATCAAACTCTTCTAAATAATTATTCGTACTTTTAATTACCTTTTTAGTTTTAACATTCACTCGTTTTTGCTTCTGACTATTATCTTCCTCCTCTTTACTTGATTCTTTACTTTTACAAACAATTTCTAAATGACTCTCTTTTCCATACGCGTGCATAGCTCTTAAAACGATAGTCTTTCGATACATGATCTTTTCCGTAACAATAACAGGTAACCGTTTTTCTTTCTTATCCATATAATTGAGTTCGCTTTCTGTGCTGTTCACTACCTTCTTGATGTCTGTCGCTTCACGTACTGCCAACTCCATACTAGTGCTAATCTCCACTGTCTTAGCATACGTCAGTTGATGTTCTATCAGCAACCTTCTCCTTATCTTCTCACTGGCCAGCCCCCATACGAACTGGTCTCGAAGGCGGATCTTCAACTGTTCTCCAAAATATATTAATAATTTTTTTAACTTGGCTAGATAAGTCTTAATGTCCTCTCCTTCCAACTGCTTGCATTCTTGGAATTTATAACGCTGTACTATATACTTGACCGCGATTGCAGGTGCTCTTGCATAATTTTTGCAAGACGTTCCAATGTGAGATTTGCCGGGTTTTCCGGTGTGCATAAATTACAGAGAAGTTAACCTTCACTTCCTAATAACGAAATAAAAAGCGAGTCTTGTTTTTCCTTCGGCACATCGTTTCCTGAGTAGTGCGTTATAGTCTTTCGAACCATCTTGTCCAATCTTCTTTCATCGAAAACTCGGACATGTTGCCAACGGTCCCTTTCACAATGACCTCTTTTACAATGGCTTTGACGCCACGTGGTTCCTCTCTTCTAGCCGTCTCAAATTCTGTTTTCACTTTTGCTAGATGTTGACTCTCCATCGCCAGCTGGATTCTTTGATGCTCTTGTTGCTTCGCTCTTTCTGTTAAGACTCTTTCCCGTTCCTCTAATTCTTTCTGCAGTTTCAATAAATCTGTTGTCGTCATTTTACTATTCTTTGTCCCTGTAACTGCGAACGACATTACTATTTTCGTTCCACACGCTCAATTCCTTTCTTACGATTTCTTCGTATTTACAACAATCACCAATTATCCTCGTCGCCACTGTAATGTATTCACGTTGGGGAAAGGTCTCGTAATAATCTCGAGGCGGTATCACTTCTATATACTATAATCAGAATTGTCGTTGTACAAAAAGAAAAATGTGCTCACTGGCCTCGCCATTACAATACGGTTGGGAGAGCGTCTCCCTTCGTTGCGCTAATTGCCCTCTCCCACAGCGCCGCTCGGAAGGAAAAAATAAATTGCTATTGCAGCGCTTCCTACGTTAACTAATAACAAATACACTACACCATATAACTGTCATTACGTACACACAACACCCAACCGTCGACAGCCATTTTTGCAAGAGCAATAATATTATGGAATAGCTTGAGCTCCTTCACCATCATGTTCTGCCATATACATAGTAGCAAATATGATTCATGTGCTTAGATTGTATTGAAGTTTTGACAAGAATAGCATCATGTACGACTATGCTATAATTAGTAAGATTTGTTACCTCAACATCATGACCTATCTGTATAAAATACCGTCCCATAATAACGTCTATAATATGACTTGGCCTTTGTTTAATCTGATATGATCTTAAACTAATTCTGTACCAGGGAAAGTCAATAAGTTTTTAGAAAAGCATAGTAGAACACATTTTTTTTATCGATTCATTTTTATTTCTCAACATAGTCTCCTTTCAGTTCGATACACTTGATCCAACGATTATCAAATTTTTCAAGCCGTCCAAATAATATGATTTGTCCAACACTTCAAAATAAGCCTCTGTTTCGGCGATGAGCTGCTCTCTGATGGTAAATCCCTTTGCTCCGAACATTTCTTCGGGTTTGGAAACAGGAAATAATCGCAGAGGGCTAAATCTAGCGAATATACTGGATGGAGAAGCAATTCATAGCGGAATTTGTTGAATTTGGCGATTGGTGCCGGGCACATGTGAATCCGTGCATTGTCTTTCTTCTTCGTCAAATGAGGACATTTTTTTTTAAATGTTGTTGAAACGGTCCAATAAGGCTGTGTAGTAATTGCCATTATTGTTCGGTTCGACGGAAAGTAATCGATATGAATTATATACCGCGTGCATCTCAAAAAACTATGGCCATCACCTTTCCGGCCGACTTCACGGTCTTCGCCTTCTTCGGAGCTGGTTCATCCGGTGAAGTCCATTGTTTTAACTGTTCCTTCGTCTCGGGTGTGAAGTAATAGATCCATGTTTCGTGAACAGTAATGAATCGACGCAGAAATTCATCTGGATTACGTTGAAACATCTCCAATTGTTTTGAAATCGTCACACAATCGCGCTTATGGTCCACAGTGAGCAAACGCGGCACCCATCTTGCCGATAGCTTTTTCATACTCAATTGTTCGTGCAAAATTGAAATCACTGTGCCATGTAATATGCCTGTGGCCTCAACAAGCTCGCGCACTTTCACTCGTCGATCAGTCAAAATAATATCATGGACTTTATCGATGATTTCTGGCGTAGCAGTCTCAATTGGACGTCCCAAACGAGGTGCATCACATGTGGATGTACGACGGTTAAATTCATTCATCCAATTGTATACAGTCGCAAACACTAGTGCAAATGTGCTATGAATATTATTCAACTCGGCTTTGATTTCTTTCAATGTTAAACCTTTCATATGTAGATGTTTGATCACTGCACGAAACTCGTTTTTTTCCATTTTGCAAAAAATACAAAGGTTGTTCGCTTTAATCGTCTACAGAAAACCACGCGATGAATTCCGCTCAAAAGTTGACAATAATCAGCTTTTTCTTCTTCTTCTTTGTAATTAATGGCCCTGGTCCTCGTTGACGAGATAAACTTGGCCAGTCATTTCCCAGACACCTCCAACCTTCCACAGAAATTAATTTTTTGCTAGTCTTCTTTTTTTTCGTTTTTAGTTGGCACTTGGCCAGTCGTACTAGGCACAGTTGAAGCCGGCAATGCTTTCCAAAAATGATGCAATACTCGAAGCGAGACGAGACATACGTCCGTCTCGGTCGAGTTGCCACTAAGAACTAGACAGTAATCAGCTGAAAGATGCTACTTTGTCAAAAAGTAATGTGACATGACACTGCGAGTGCTCTCTGACAGATTTTCTAAGAACTTATTGACTTGCTCTCGTAGAAATCATCTTCTGTTAGTACTGAAAACCCTTCTGACTCATGTGCATCCAACGAGACAAATGCGACAGTTTTGCGGTTCAGATTTTGTTCTTGGATTAATCGAAATAACAGAATGCTCTGAATGCTCAGCGTCTGATATGATAACTGAATGAAACATATTATAAAGAGCATCGACATTTCGAAAATTAGTTATCATTAGATTAGGGGAATTGATTGGATACACCATTACGATTAAAATACGCGAAATAAGTTTTAAGATGCCCATCGATAACCACGACAAACGTGACTTTAGTGACTAATTATTATCGTTATAAGCGTATCGTTTAGTCGACATTCACCAGGTGGAATAATATCTGGCATTTTGACCACAAATCCCTTACGTTCCAAATATTCCCTAATGTCACGAAAACCTCTGTCAACAATAAATACATCACCCTTGTGAAATCTATAACGCACTTCAGGCATCTTTTTCATAACTATTCGCGTGATGCTTGCATTATTTTCAGTGGTCTTGAAAAATCCTAAAATGTCTTGATATATTCAAGAGCAACACATACCATAGGTTTTACTAAAGGATGTTGTTTCTGTATACTATATAGGATCTTTGAAAAACATTATTCGAACTTTTATATACTCGTATATAAACATATGCCATTCGATATTGTTATTAAAGTTTTTTTTGGAAGTAGTAGCTTACAGGACATATTCGTACGTTTTTCAAGTATTTGATCTCTGCTTAAATGTGAAAATCTTAGATATTGAGGCGTAAAGTCCGTCGCAATTGCATTTCGTACACTTTTTAGTAATCGCTCTGCGAGTACTATATTTACTATTTACGAAAATATGAGCAAGATTTTGGTCGCTATATCCTGTTCTTGCAGTTTTGCAAGGTAAATTGCATCGCACATTCAGTATGACGCTGTTCACTGTCGTAAGGATATGACAGTTTATTAACAATCGCGAAAAGTTTTCTTTATTTAATCCAGTCCAATACTCCACAACAGTGTCTTCTTCAAAATAATGAAAGTTTACTATTGAACGTTGTTGTTTAATCTGTAACAAATCAATCATATCAGTTACTTAGTCCGCTGTAAAAACTGTTGTTTATTAAGAACCTCTGTCACAAGTACTTATTGTGATGGTCACACACGCGCGCCTCTGCAGGAAAATAAAACCGGAAATCTTTCGCAACCTGAACGGGAGTATTCTCCGACACACGATGTCGACCTGTAGGACAAAATATACATTTTTTTTTACTGCAAAATACCCTACTAATGCCCAATTTGATTTGACAAAAAAGCTGCGATTCAGTATTTTTAACTGTAACGTTTTCATCTCTCGTTTCAATACGTTTTCTTTTATAATGGCATTAATAGGCATGACATATATATTTAAATGTGTTGAGTAGGACTCGTGTGGAACTACTAGGCTCTTGTTCTAAGAAATCTAGCATTTTCCCAGTCAACAAATGTTTACGCGACTGGTTTTTTAAATATTTACATTTTAAATTTTCCATATTGTCCACAGTGGATCTCATCGTGACCAGTAGCTGCTTCGAAGTGACTCTATATCAAAGACTGGTTTACCCTGATTGATACTTGTCCATCTTTCTCTCCAGGGCATCACCGTCATTACAAGCAAATCTGAATTTCTGATATAACAGCATGAATCGCGATCAAAGACTTAGCCGGATTAAAATGAACTGTATCAAATACATTTTAAATATCACTTTAATGTCTTTGGTATAATCCGTTACCTCCGTCACCGCGAGGAGATGCCCTGGACCCAGAGAAATTGGATAAGACTAGTAGTACATGGTCATAATATTGAACTTTGGATAGTTCTAGCATTCAGAAAACCTTTTCTATAAAAGGCTCATGGTTGGCTAATTTTTTATTCTCTTTTGATACCTTAAAATTTTAGACATGTCTCAAAATTGTTCATCCCAAATTCCCCTATAAAACTGGACATAGTCCTTTGAGTGCAACAGTATCAGACTGCTCTTCGCCCTGATGAAGTGGACTGCAAGGTTCACGAAACGTTGGCATTTTAAGAATGGATCTGGACACGGAGGAAACCCGCGAAACGCATAACTTTTATAAAGGTAACTAATTATAGAGGTACAATGACAAAAAAAGATTAAAAGTAGACCTTAGTTGTTTAAGCCCTGATTTCAATTATACATATGTAGTCGATGGAAAGTAGATCTTGGATTTACTCCAAACATTCAAAAAATATCGCTGAGTATCAAACAATGAATATATGTAGTTAACGGAAAATAAATCCTAGATGTTCGCCGTGGTTCAATTACAAAAAATATTGCCAAATATAAAAATAACGCTGATATTAAATAAGCCAAATTAATATTAATCCTTCTTACGGAAGGTTAAATCGGATTCTAAAATATAAAATTAAATTATATAAGAATTAACATGTATACAATTTTGTTACCAACAAAGAATGTGACATATATAATATATATAAAATTCGATATATATAATATAAATAAGACGGAATAAAATATAAAAAAATGCAAAATAAAATAGGAAAAAAGATAAAGCAGAATATAATAAGTTAAACCTATTTAAATGTTCAAAACCTAAAGTAATTAGTAAAAAAGAAGAAATACCTTAAAAATGCAATGCGCAGTCCAATTTAATAAAATTATAATGTCAGAAAAAATTGTTGAGTCGAAGATTAAAACTGTAATACATTTAAATTGAAGCAAACTTGCGATGAGAGCCACTCTTTATTATTAGCCAGTAAGTAATGAAAAGTGACGATCAGTAGGAAACTGACTAAGAAATCTGTGTAGAAAGAGTAAAATAAGAAAGGGAAAAATTACATTAAGAGGGGAAAAAAGATTGTATGATTGGAAGATAGAACTCCGGTATAGCTTCCGTATCATTATGCGTGTTTAAGCCCTGTCTTTGTCTCTTTATATACGAGTAAACCATTTCAGAAATTAAACGCATATTATAAGAAGATTCATTATCTAGTATTTTAAGTTCCGTGATACGGACCATAGAACTATATATAATCATAATTTTGATTGGAAAAATGTTAAAATACTGCCAACAGATTCTGCTCACATTTATCTAATTTACTAATTTACTGGCATAACATGTCATCAAGCTTTGACATTACATTTTTGATAGCAGTTTGTTGACATTGAGTAGTGTAATAGAGGGAGTTTTAACTTGGGAGCTCCAAGGGAAATACGGGGCGCGAGGAATTCTTTGGAGGAGGGGGTATAACGTCATGCGGAGTGGCAGTAAGACATTACAGATTTTGGGAACTATAGTCATGTATAAGACAACAAAAAACATCACAAAAAGGGAATATTATCATAAACAAAAACAATACAAAAAACAAATGATTATAAAACGAAAAATATTACAAAGGGTATTCGCCGATACGTGCTGCAACTGTTTTTCAGCCAAGATATAGCATAATGTAATTTTTCTAGAAACAACATTTATTAATTATTTAAAATAAATACTACCAAGTTTCATAATTAATCGATTGAGTACCAACATCTGGGTGCTATCGAAATCGATGAAACAATGTCTCCTTTCCTTGATAAAAGAGCCTCGATCGTTTATTCTTTTTGGGAGGGGACATGACAATCAAACATGTTTTTTGCAATATGTTTCAAGGTTAATAGAAGCGTAAATGTAAATGAAACTCTATAGAATTGTATAAATAGTAAGTTGTCATAAATTTTTATAAGGATAGAAGCATGTCTAAGATAAGTACGTAAAGATTGGTCGCGATAGAAATGATTGATATTTCGAGTGCCGACATGTGGCTACTATTAAAAATCAGTAATTGTGTTATACGTATATAAGACAAAAGGAATTGAAACACTTTAAGTAAAATGCTTTAAGTAAAAACTCTAGAATTTTAAAATTTTTTAAGTTTATGAAAATATCATTTTGAAGCATTTTTAAAAAAAAAAATTTTAACGATACCTACTCCGGTTGAAGAGAAAGTATGAATTTAGGTCTAGAAGTATACGGTCTAGACGCGAGCTTCTTAAAGTATTGTGTAGCATAATTGATGGAATGTATATTGTTCATAATATACCAGAAGAAGACCTGGTGGACATCGTCGACGAAGTATTTAATGTGAATTTTGAAGCAATAATGGACAATGATAAGGACGCATCCGCATTGTCGGAGGATAGCGACTATAATAGTGATCAGAGTAAAGACACTAAGAGCAAAGTAGTGTATCCTCTGAAAGTAATAGCACTGAACGTGCTGGTGAAACAATGCGCGATATATTTTTATTATACAACGGATAGTTCGTTAATTTTGCACACGTGTATGACGAGATTAGCGGACATCGAACACATGTACACCATTAAATATGTTATTAAATCGCATGCCGCCAAAGATAGCAAATACTGTTCGGAGTGAAGAAGTCCATGTTATTTAATATCTCCATTTAATATGTGCCCTATTTGTACAAATTGATATAAATCAAACGGTATGTATCTTCTTTGTTTACAAATGCGTTTATGATAACTAGTGTTAATACATTTTATTCTCAGCTAAAAGCGAACAGTAATTAACAAGTTTTTTGTTCTCTTTTTCCAGAAAGTGCTACTACTAATGCTCAAGCCACCAAACACTGATGTTTGAGCCATTAATATCTGAGCTATTGCTCGATACTCAAATGCATTTTTTTAAATATTTTTAATACTACATATAAACCAATGTAATAATAATAATAATAACAATGGTTTTGTATTTTTTAATCCCTTTTTTTCTTGTTTATTTCTTTAATCCTTCCATATATCTAATCCATCATATCAATTCTATATTGTTCTTGATATTATAGTTATTTTCTATTTAGTAATTTTTTATACACATGTACTGTCATAAAAGATCCCTTCTGTACAAAAAACAGAAGAGACATGAGCTACACATTCCAATCTCCTATTTTATATATGTTTGAAAAAATTATATCATAATTTTTAGATTAAAAATTTTTTCATTTTTTTACATAATTTTTTTCTTCCTCACAAAAAACTAAAGCTAACAGTTCGCAGTCGAGAAACTGATTTTTATCAAAGTAATCGCTAGCGCATATTACATTTGACACATCTTTAGCATCCATTACAGTGAATGCAATATTGGAGAATCGTGTAAACTTTGTATCGACTTTCTCAACGATACCAACCAATTGATCGAATGTTAATTCAATGGAGTGATCTAAGTTGAACATAAACAATATTGTTGATTTAGTCATTATTAAACATACGTTGGATGATTCCAAACATACAATTTTAACATTTTCAATCATACTGAATCGCACAATCAGCAGTCCAACGCTAATAGAATTACTCTTGTGATGATTCTAAAGACAGTTTTGAATGTTCCAACGTTGTTTATAAGTCCTTTCCATGTATCGATAAATAGTATTAATTTGTTTCCACTCCTATCGCAATCTTCACGTAGCTCGGTGGGCCAATGTTGATACCAATTTCTAGAAATTGGTATGTGTCAATGCGTATTTCCTGCCTAGTATACTCGTACGAACCGCATGATGCACGGACGCGCTATGGAAAAATATAAAAGAAACATTAAATAGTTAATTAAATAATTAATTTGAAAAAGTATAAAAATGGGGGATACTTAAACTTATTTGGCACTTTTCATAAATGATGGAGTTTCATCATTATTGTGAAGTAAAACGTAATAATTTCTTCGTGTGTTGCTTCCTACAGCAGAGTAGATTGCTGCTGCTGTTGCTACTGCTGCTCCTGCTGCTGCTGTTGGACTTTTCGTACAAGCGACCAAAGAAATACTGAACGTGTAAAGATTGTGACCAGCTCTAACCACAAACAAATTGCGAGGGAGGGGATGATTTTTGCAGGAAAGTAGAATAGATTGGCGGATTTCTAAATAATTATGGTTAGTGCATATATGCGGTGCGTGCGTGCGTGCGTGCGCGCGCATGTGGGCACAAGGTCAAACAAGTTGCGGGGGAGGGGAACGCGTCACCTAAGTCTGAGATAGAGAGAGTTTGTTCTTTCTCTCCCACTCGTTGCGGTCTTATACTTATCATATTATTCTCTCTCTTCCTCCCGTTACGCTCTCCCCATGTTTTCTTCTCGCACGCGATTTAATTAAATAGATGTAATATTTAACGATATGATTTAGTAACTAAATTATAATAATAACTGATTATAATAATATTTTTTATGAATGTAATATAACATAGTAGTTTATGATAATATTTTTATTATAATAATATTTTAATTAATAATACGTAGGCTGTTGGAAAAGTTTCTGCAAACAATATGAAAAAAAACATATACAATTCGGTAAATGGTTTTATTGTTTTTCGAAGTATTCGCCTTTAAGGTCGATACATTTTTGCATACACTCGAACCAATTTTCGAAGCATTTTTTTCACTTTAAGCTGTAACCTCAGATATCAGTGTACAAAATGTTTTAACAGCTGCTTCAGGCGACTCAAATCGCTCATCACGCATCTCATTTTTAATGTTTGGGAACAAAAAGAAATCATTAGGTGATAAATCAGGTGAATACGGACAATGAATCATCAATTCGACATTATTCGGATAAAAAAATCAACGGTTTGACGTGCTGTGTGACAGCTGACGTTGTCATGATGAAGGATGATGCGACGATTTCGGTTTGTTCTACGCAATTCATTTATAACTTCTGGCAAACAAATTGTTGTATACCAATCAGTATTTACAGTCCTTCGATTCTCTAAAGTCACGGTCACATGTCCGGCATAACCAAAGAAACAAGCAATCATTTGCTTGGCAGCACTGCGTGAACGAACAACTTTTGTGGGTTTCGGTTTATTTTGAAATATCCAAACAGTGAATTATTTACTTTCGGGCTCATACGAATAGATCCATGTTTCGTCCCCAGTAACGATATTGTAGACCAAATTTGACCGACCTAGGTTGAATTTCTTGAGCATTTCTTTGCTCCATTTAACACGAACCTGTTTTTGAGATTCGGTCAAATTGTGTGGGATCCAACGACTGTAAAGTTTCCATACGCTCAAGTGATCATCAGCAAAATCGTATGTATTGCTTTCATGTCAATGCCTAAGGATGCCTGAATCTCCCGATATGTTATATGCCGGTCTCGCTCAATCATTTCACGCAGCATCAACATTCGTAACAACAACAGACGTGGATGGATGACCTTCACGGAATTCATCACTAACAAAGGTACGTCCATGCTGGAATTCGGCAAACCAATTATAAACAGTCTTATTGGATGGTGCTTCATCCCCAAAAGCCAAATGAAGTCGATCGATGCATTGTTTCGGAGTTAGATTACATTTGTAATCGTAAAAAATCATTGCCCGAAAATTTTCATTTCTTTACAAAATAACTTCTTTTAAAATATTATGCAAACAAAACTAGTTGGCTTGGGTACAAACTCAATTCAATTATAGGTTAAAACCATCTAATTTTACGGATATGATAGTGACGCCACTGAAAGTACTAGATTGCAAAAACTTTTCTAGCAGTCTACGTAACACAAATAGCCAAGCGCACTTTCTTATCGATTAATTCAGTCACTTATTAAATTGTATTACTACTACTACTACTAAATAGTTATTATTAACTAATTTTTAACTATAAGGAAAGAAAAGGAGAAAAAAATTTAAAACATATTAAAAAAAATCTCATATTTTATTTTAAACTTCATACATTTTTTTGGCGTTGCGCCACCAATTGTATATTTTAAATATACTTATAATATTGTAAATATATATTCTCTAACGCACAATTCTTAATATGTTGTACACATCGCATAGTATTAGTAACATCTAGGTTATTCAAAGAATCTATATCTTCGTAATCAGCATCCAATTTTAATAGTCAAATTGTCGCTATCAAGTACATCCACCATTCACGTTTTTCACATCCTTTAACGTATACGAGAGCCTTATTGTCGTCATCTACTTCCGCATCAATTACAGCCATCGTAATCAGGCGTTTCACCATGCTGTACAGGATCATCCATCTTCCCATCGCAATCCATGGTGACAAGCACTCAGCCAGGAAGTGCAATACTTTTCGGATTTTGTCAAGAAATTCTATGGCATGGGACATGTAAAAATTAGTGAGAGAGAATGGCTCCTTTTCTCAACACTACCATTTTCTTCACGATCAATTTCTTTTTAACGATAAATTCTTGCAGATCAACAAATGTTGGTACGGTCACTAGTAAATAAGAGATCATTAGTCGTCTATGTAAAATTTTTTCAAAAATGTTAAAAATTTTAATATATTGTACATATTTTATATACGAGTATATATTATATATATATACTCGTATGTATACGTATGTAAAATATGTAAAATATATTAAAATTTTCAACATTTTTAATCCTAAGCGACTAATGATCTCCTATTTACTAATGACCGGTACATTACTGAAGCTACATTGGACGCGCATGTCTGAAACCCGGCCCGTCTAACAACACTGCTATTATCAAACCGCGTCGACAGATCGTCCACAACCTCAGCATGCGTGCAATAAAAAAAAATTGTGCTATGATGTCGCAACATCTTAAGCGCGAGAGGAAGAAGGAGGAGGAGGAGCAAGAGGAGGAGGAAGAAGAGGAGGAGGAAGAAGAGGAGAATGAGGAAGACAGCGTAATGTTCGAACCTTCCGCGACTCTGTAAATTCGATGATCAATTGCACGCCCGTGTACAGCCGATAATCTCCACATCGCGTAGGAAGATCGTACAACCAATAGAATCGTTTTCGAGAACGTTTTCGAAACGACGGACGACTCGCTAGCGAAGGTTCAAAGTCGGTTGCAAACGTCGAAAGGTCGAAAGATGTTGCGAGCCGGATCAAAAGTACATCGAACCTATCCGGGGAGTGCGAGAAAAAGAGAGAGCGGTATGGATGACGTATACGGCGTTTATCTACACAAGGATGGACTGATGTTTGACAATAAACCTTTTGACGTGGATGAGGCGGACAACATAATTATCGATGGCGTACGATACGTTGGTGCACATCTTTATAAGTTGATTTTCAAAAAAATTCCCGATGATCTCCTCTATACGAAAGACAATATGCACAGGTACAAGAGCATACTGCTGGCGACGAATGAGCACAAACACAAGCATCATTCGCAGGGTCGAGTATTGAGCAACAGAGGATACAAGTATAAACACGTATTTACGCCATTGATGTCGATCACGCCCAAGAAAAAGAATAAATCTGGAAAGGGATTTATTATGCAATGATGCTGAACGACAACGCGATCGATTATGTGCATTGAGATGATTCCAATGAGCTAATGGATCGTCAATGACGATTGCTCGACGCTTCGCATCGAGCGGGCAATAACACTCACGACAACGAGATGCTGTCGATCATCGAGAAACTTCGCGAAGTCGGTTTCATTATAAATTAAATTGCGTATGCATAAAATGAGTCCGTCGAGTTGAGTCATTGAGAAAAAAAATTTGTTTGTTTCCTGTATCGAGCATATCACGCGTCGAATCATAAAAAAGAAATCCTATGCAAAGAGAGAAAAAATTAGAAACCTCGAGAGACGACATTGGCTCTTCAAGGAATTGCACACTCCGGCGAGAAAAAATTTTCCACGAAAGCGCGTCACAGTCTGGGGATATGATAATCTATGGGAAACTGACATCGTCGAAATGCATCCACACTCGTGTTTCAACAGAAGCCATCACTACATACTCACCGTCATCAATGTGTTGAGCAAGTACGCCAGTGGGCCATATCGCTGAGTAAAGGTGGAAGCGAGACGGCTGAAACTATCGCTGAGATAATTCGAAAGAATAAAAGATGTCCAAAAAATCTACAAACCAATATAGGAAAAGAATTTTACAACGTTGATGTACAACGGCTCTTGAAAAAACACAACATCAATCATTGTTCCGGCATCCGTCATCGAGCGACTCAATCGCCCATTAAAAAACAATATATGGAAGATGTTTACACTTAACGGAAACTACAAGTAAATCAATGCGCTATCGCAGCTTATATCAGATTATAACACGCGTAAACATCGAACGATCGATATGCGATCCGTTGATCCCCTCCGCAATCGCTGAAAAATTCTTGGCCACGGTATACAGCAACGTAAAGATCGCGGGTCCGGTGAAATTCAAAATAGGTGATTCGGTACGTGTGAACAAATATAAAATCGTCTTCGAGGAGTTATACACCAAATTGGATCCGAAGTGTTGAAAATCGCTAAAATGCAGCATACTGATCCCGTAACCCATCTACTGGACGACTATCGCGGAAAATCCCTCTCTGGGACGTTCTATGAATATGAGTTATATTGTGTAGCTTATCCGGATGTGTATCTCATGGAAAAAGTATTGCAGAGGAAAGGTGACAAGGTTTACGTAAAATGATTGAAATTCGATGCATCGCGCTATTCTTGATACACAAGGATAATATAATTTAATTCATACAAACTGTATTTTCATAAAAATGTATTTATTTTAAACAAAACAAAATATATTAAAAATATATGAAACACATATGATGTATAAAATGTTTATTATTTATACCCATCTTATTATTTATTATTTATATACATCTTTTTCAATTTAATATATAAAAAAAATCTTTATTTTTTACTATAAATGTAATACTACATACAATAATTATTTAGGGTTATATATATATTTCGATAATATAATACGAGTACATTTTAATATAATCTGGGACGTTCTATGAATATGAGTTATACATATTGTGAATATGAGTTATAATATAATACAATTACACAACCTTTTTTACAAAGGTATTCGATAATGTCCCCATGATAATGTTTTGGTTGAATTCGGTTGAATGACGTCTCGTTTGTCGTCATACGGACTTAGAGCGATTTTTGTCTCAGATATCGTATATACTTGATGTAATGTTGATCTTATGCATGACTGTTGGCGCATCATTTTAGTTTCATCGTTTAAACATCGAGTGTAATTATCAAACGTTATACTTCTCGCTACGATATTATTATACTTTTGACACCTTTCGCTTTTTTAATGTTCTTTTTACCATCCACTCTTAACGCATACATTTTCGCTCTGAGTCCAACGAATTCAGTCAATATGCGCCATTATTTTCGTCCTTTATTAAGTCTGATACTTTTTTGTTTGCAAATAGTATACACATTATCGGTAGAATAATTACTCGTGTCGAACTTAGTGATATCACACTTCATTTGTTCATAAACGTCATCATACTCGATGCGTTATAAGGCTATCAATGTCTGTGTATACATAATTTCACATTTTTTGCGATACAGCAGTAACACATATTCGTGATGAAATTTATACAAATAGACTTTCGACCTCAAGAACGTAACCTGTGCGCCAATCCTGTGCAATCGTGTCAAAGTCCGAGACGTTTTTGACCCATTTGAAATTTAGCGTAATTTTAGCGTATGGCAACGGTTGACACATCGCCCATCCGTATAGATTATTAACATTGAAATACATCATGTACATAGAAAATTTTGACCGATCGTACGACTGCATATATTTGTTATTGGCTCGCGCGTACCTGTTGGAACATTGATTAAGACCGCCATGTATACTGCGGTCGATGAACATCACCATATCGATGTCAATGAGCAGTTCAAAATTTACGCGTGTATGTTTCAGTATGGCATCCCAAAAAACTTAGTAAA
>NW_017305392.1:32344-33426 GCF_001594115.1 Trachymyrmex septentrionalis | reverse complement strand
TATACTGCGGTCGATGAACATCACCATATCGATGTCAATGAGCAGTTCGAAATTTACGCGTGTATGTTTCAGTATAGCATCCCACGTAAAACTTAGTAAAATATACAGTAAGTCAAGTAAGAGCGTGGTCAAGTTAATTTATAAAAAAATGTATTAAATAAAATTTTTATATGCGTATACGAGGGTCGTTCGAAAAGTCCGTGCAAAGTCACTGCTGATGGCACTACTGGCGCGTATCAAGGTTAGATTTAGTTAGTAGCATCTCTTGGAGGAACACACACCAAGTTACAGCCAGATCGGTCTATTTGTTTGTGTTTGGCATTCATTTGAATCGAGGAAGTCGAGTGATTTTCAATAACGCACCAGCTCACACCTCAGCAGTTGTGGTCGCAAAATTAATGGAATTAGGGTTCCAACTCGTCTCACATCCCCCCTATTCTCCAGACTTGGCTCCCTCGGACTACTATTTGTTCCCCAATATGAAGAAATGGCTGGCGAGAAAAAGATTTTATGAAAACGAGGACGTGATTGCAGAAACAAACCCCCCTCGACTTCCTCGATTCAAATGAATGCCAAACAGAAACAAATAGACCGATCTGGCTGTAACTTGGTGTGTGTTCCTCCAAGAGATGCTACTAACTAAATCTAACCTTGATACGCGCCAGTAGTGCCATCAGCAGTGATTTTGCACGGACTTTTCGAACGACTCTCGTATGTATAATATAGTACTCGATCAAATCAAAGATGCAATTACATTAGTAATGCGACCAGTCACATTCGGCATCGATAATTGCCTGGCATCTTCGAGTCATGCTTTCGATCAAATTAACGGCATATTCTAACGATAAGGTTCTCCAAATCCGTCGAATCTCGCGATAACTGCTTTAAAGTGTAAGTGCGTTTTTCACGAAGTTTGTGCTTAATGTATACCCACACATTTTCGATAGGATTTGCGTCGGGCGACTGCGACGGCCAATCCAGTGTAACTATGCTAGATTGCTGTTTCCACTCGGTATAGAGCTTGCTGCGGTGTTTGGGATCGTTGTCCTCCTGCAGAATCCAATTCTCATTTTTGTCAATGA
>NW_017305392.1:29798-31959 GCF_001594115.1 Trachymyrmex septentrionalis | reverse complement strand
AAAATGCCGAAACCCTGCTTTGAAAAGCAGCCCCAAAGATGCACCTTTTCTCCATGTTTAACGGTCCGCTTGATAATTTTATTTCTGGAAGTTGACCAGGCTCGTTTGAGGGTACAACGTGGAACCATATGGAACATTTGTCAATAAAAATTACGTTGCTAAAGTCTCGATCAATGTTCTCGCGCGCCCAAGCGAGTCTCTTCGTCACATGTTTTTCATTCAACAGAGGTTTCTTCACAGGTGTGTTGCACCATTTCATGTTATTAGCCTTGAGATAGGTTCGAATAGTTTCATACGATATATCTAAACCTTTCTGCTTCAATTTTGCTTGTTCTTGACGCAGGCTTGTTGTTAAGTCCAGGATTCCGCGAAAACAGATTCACTATTTTTTTATAGTCTTTTTTGTCACTTTGCATATCGAGCCACGTTCCGGTAAATTATCGACATTTTTTACCATATTATATCGCTGCATCCACTTCTGTACAAATGATTTCGACTTTTTCATATATTTAGCAGCCGCTAATTGTGACATTTTTGGACTTTTCGGGTGAGTGCAGAGGAACATAGCTTCATAGCGTGAAGCGTATTTATGTGGTACTCATGGCGCTTAATGTGATTCTCTTAAGAAAGTTCAATGACAACTGAATCTTCCTTGATAGTGCATCAAGGACAAAGGTGCCCTCTATGGATTCATGATAGATTTAGGGCGATATATTTTATTAGCTTTGAGTAAGGCCGACCACGCTCTTACTTGACTTACTGTAATAATACGCAGGGTCGAAACTGTAACTTTTAATACATTTATCGCAAAAATTTTCAAATATGTCGACTAATAGCAACTAATTCGTTTTTAGATCACTGTATTCACTCAAGATTTGAACAGAGAACTGTTGTCAAACGTTCACAGCGTGCGCATAATCGTTTTTGGATACAGTGTCACCAATCAGGGAACTGTAGAATGATTCGCGCGATGGTAAACGCGTATCCTGCAGCTTATCAGCGCAATCAGTGTATTCGTATGGAAAAATCCCTTTTCGTATCAGTAACTCAAAATCTTCTTCGGACAAATTTTGAAATTCGCATTGCAAAATTCGAAGTTTATTTTTATTGAGAAAGGATGCTAATTTGTCGAGACTGGTACTTAAAAAATTATAAGAATCGGTGAACCGTAATTTTATGTTATATCGCGAATCTAATCTTTTAGAGGTATCTTAACATTGTTTGTGAATGATTTATATTTTTCCTTTGTCATTGATAGTAATTTTATGCCTTACAGCCTTCATATGCTGCAGCTATTTCTTTGACAATAAAATGTGAATCATAAAATAATAAATTGTGGAAAAAACTATGGGAATAAAATATGTTTTTTTATAATTTAAATTGCAATTTAAATACACGGGATCCCTATAACGTGCAATGATCTCGCTGCGCAATGTCTTCCACTGTTCGCTCGACAAAATTTTCATGGAGACATTAGCTGCTAAAATTTTTACGCAATGTGCTAAACTTCTCAGTTTTTGGACGAACCATGAAACGCAATCCGGATCGCGACAAAATCGATATTTTGATAGCGAATTGTCGTACAGCGAACGTAGGTATCCTATGCTAAATATTTGATGATGATGTTGATATGCGTGATAGATGCTTCCTATCGCTATCAGTTTTCTCGAGAATGCATTTTAGATCAGCGTAAACGACAAATGGAATTCGTTCCTTCCTATTATAAGATTTGTTTTCTAAACTAGTGTACACTTTTGGCACTTAAAGTGAGATAAATATACATTTCATATTTGTTTAAAGCGAGAAACGTTGTTCTAGAATAATCTAGTGCAGGGACAGAGAACAGAAAACAGACTAATAGTTATTAAAGCCCAGCTACTTGTCATCGTCGCTTGATAGTCGGATAACGCAGTCGTTTATCCATCGACAATCTACAATATGTGATTGCAATCTCTCGTTGAAATGAAAATAATGTAAGCAGCTGCAAATAAAAATATTATTTATACTGTTAATTTTGTTTTTAAAAGAATTCACTTTTATTATTCATATATAATACTTACTGATCCCAAATGTACTTTTGATTGTGATATTTAATCAATTGTGAGCTCATGAGCTGAGACAGATTCATGATACATGCGAAATGCCCACATTGTGGTCTCGC
>NW_017305392.1:23289-25133 GCF_001594115.1 Trachymyrmex septentrionalis | reverse complement strand
GTTTTTTTATAATTTAAATTGCAATTTAAATACACGGGATCCCTATAACGTGCAATGATCTCGCTGCGCAATGTCTTCCACTGTTCGCTCGACAAAATTTTCATGGAGACATTAGCTGCTAAAATTTTTACGCAATGTGCTAAACTTCTCAGTTTTTGGACGAACCATGAAACGCAATCCGGATCGCGACAAAATCGATATTTTGATAGCGAATTGTCGTACAGCGAACGTAGGTATCCTATGCTAAATATTTGATGATGATGTTGATATGCGTGATAGATGCTTCCTATCGCTATCAGTTTTCTCGAGAATGCATTTTAGATCAGCGTAAACGACAAATGGAATTCGTTCCTTCCTATTATAAGATTTGTTTTCTAAACTAGTGTACACTTTTGGCACTTAAAGTGAGATAAATATACATTTCATATTTGTTTAAAGCGAGAAACGTTGTTCTAGAATAATCTAGTGCAGGAACAGAGAACAGAAAACAGACTAATAGTTATTAAAGCCCAGCTACTTGTCATCGTCGCTTGATAGTCGGATAACGCAGTCGTTTATCCATCGACAATCTACAATATGTGATTGCAATCTCTCGTTGAAATGAAAATAATGTAAGCAGCTGCAAATAAAAATATTATATATACTGTTAATTTTGTTTTTAAAAGAATTCACTTTTATTATTCATATATAATACTTACTGATCGCAAATGTACTTTTGATTGTGATATTTAATCAATTGTGAGCTCATGAGCTGAGACAGATTCATGATACATGCGAAATGCCCACATTGTGGTCTCGCGGATCTTGCAAATACAGTAAATTGACATGTTTCTCTTTTTTGTCGTTAGCGCGTTGTATCGGGAGAATGTTTATCGTTTTCTGTCCCTCGATATCGTATATACGTTAATGGGCAGTAGCAATACTATAAGGATTCTGGATCAAAGCCGCGAAAGGACGCAGACGCGGGGGGTAAGGTCCTCGGTCGAAGACATTGGTTTATGTAAACATTGACTGTTTAAATAACATCAAATATTAATGATATGTGCCCGCCGCCGCAGCCGTGGACTCCACGTCCTTTTCAAAAATGCGTAGTAGACAAAATATTTTAAACAAAATATATAATAAAAATTCTTACCTTCCTCCTCTTCCCTCTCCCCATCCTCTTCTTTGCTTTAATGATCATCCTCCTCTTCCTCCTCCTGCCCAATCGTCAGGGCGCTAAGGAGGTGGATACCTAAGTTAAGTTTACTTATTGTATTGAATAATTGTGATGTCGCCTTAGCAGGATATTCCAGAGGGAAAAGAGGAAGAAGATCCTCCAGAATTTCTTCGGCGGAGACGCTTTCCTCTTCTTCCTCTTTCTTTTCTCCTCTTCCTCTTTTTCTTCCTCCTCTTCTTCTTCAGCCTCATCTTTCTCTTCAACTTCAGCCACAAGGAAGTTCAGGAGCTCAAATTCGCTCGGTAGATGGAGGAGAATCATGAAACCCGCACATTCTTGAGGACTGATGTTGTTAATATTTATAGGCAGATTATCCATGTATTCTTCTTCCTCTTCGTCTTCCTTCTCTTCCTCTTCAACCTCTTTTAATGTTATGATATTTTTTTAAAGATATAAAAGACCAACATTGTTGGTTAACTGATCTGTTAGATAAAAATAAATATTTTACTTCTTTGAACGAACGTTTGTACGGTCTATGTTCACTGCTACAATCAATATCAAATTATTGCTTAATAATGACAATCATTTATTATAATAGGAATAATTAAACTGTTGCAATATGATTCTGTCTCATTATTGTAATCAATCATAAATTTTCTATACTGCTACAATGGATATACTGAAC
>NW_017305392.1:21054-23005 GCF_001594115.1 Trachymyrmex septentrionalis | reverse complement strand
GATATATTTTATACAATTATACATTATTAATTTAATCCCTCTTTTCATTCTTTTTATTTTTTTTGTTTTACATATATCTTATAAAATTTAATTACCTTAATTACAGGAAAAATTAATTTTATTTATAAAAGATTTTTGTTTCTGATTTGACATGCTCATAAATAAACTTTACCAAAAAATAATATATGTATGCATATGTATATGCTATAAATCGTACAAAAAAATTTTTATAATTAGATAAATAAATTTTTCAATTAGGTGAAATCCTATAATCGATTAAAGTTAATCTTATTATCTAAATATTTCAGTATGAATTTATACAAGTACACTAGGCAATTCTATAAATTATACAATAAAGTTCTCTCCAATCTTGAAACGCAATTATGGCTAGAACTAATAGTATTAATAGTATTAATAGTATTATAAAATGTTATATTATAATTATGTGTTCATACATGTCCCCATGAAAATCAATGTTCACTCACCAGTTGGTTTTCAATATTATTTAAAGCGCGAATTATTTACATTCTATAATAGAAGCTTTATCATAAATTTTGTGAAAAGTACTTAGAAGTACTAACACTGAATTTACTATTACAATATAATACAACTTTTGGGATAAAAATTATTTAATTTCTTCACTCATACTGTTTTACATATTGACACAGTTCAAAATATATTCCACGCAATGTTTCAATTCGAATATAAAAAAACACAGTTGATGGTTTTTTACATACAGACATGTACTAAGTTATGACAATTTTGTATTATATGCAACGCGAATTGTAACAAGTTCTGCAATCAGAAAGATTTCAAAGATCCACGTGAAAACAGCAATTGCAAAGATCAAATAAACAAAATAACACATTGACGGATTCATATCTTGAAATTTGTTATCTGTCTGTATTTGTATTGAGGTCCAGAGATGTTTATAATAAATTGCTCAATTGTTATTAATATTAATTATTTAATTTTTGAATGTTAAAAGATTCATACATACATATGTTCATTTGTATATACAATATGTACGTGTATACGTACATGCGTACATACGTACGTACTTAATGTGTGTGCATGTATACATATTTAATTTAATTTAATTTTTAATTTAATTTATTTGTACATTATTTACAAAATAACAAAAAACATGACGATTACAAAATTAAACGAGCAAAATTAAGTACATGTGCACAAAATGAGGGTGACTCACCAGTAAAGCCTGCTGCTCTAACTCCTACCAGAAAATGAAAAAACAGAAAATAAAGAATTACAGTGTAAAAAGCACAGAAACGAACATAAGACATAAATTTACAATATAGTACGAAAATTGGATTACAGAATATAAAAATATAATATAATTAAGACAAAATACGAGGACAAGTCAATAAGTTTTTAGAAAAACATAGTAAAATACATTTTTTTTATCGATTCATTTTTATTTCTTAACATAGTCTCCTTTCAGCTTGATACACTTGATCCAACGATTCTCCAACTTTTTCAAGCCGTCCGAATAATATGATTTGTCCAACTCTTCAAAATAAGCTTCTGTTTCGGCGATGAGCTGCTCTCTGGTAATGAATCTCCGAACCATTTCTTCAGGTTTGGAAACAGTCGCAGGGGGCTAAATCTGGCCAATATGCTGGATGGGGAAGCAATTCGTAGCGGAATTCGTTGAATTTGGCCATGTCGGTGCCGGGCACGTGTGAACCCGTGCATTGTTTTGATAGAAGAGCACTTTCTTCTTCGCTAAATGGGAACGTTTTTTCTTTAAAATGTTGTTGAAACGGTCCAATAAGGTTGCGTAATAATTGCCATTGATCGTTTGCTTCGACGGAAGGTAATCGATGTGAATTATACCGCGTACATCCCAAAAAACTGTGAAACATCACCTTTCCAGTCGAAAGGTTTCACGCTCTTTGCCTTCTTCGGAGCTGGTTCACTCGATAAAGTT
>NW_017305392.1:18968-20954 GCF_001594115.1 Trachymyrmex septentrionalis | reverse complement strand
ATACCGCGTACATCCCAAAAAACTGTGGAACATCACCTTTCCAGTCGACTTCACGGTCTTTGCCTTCTTCGGAGCTGGTTCACTCGGTGAAGTTCATTGTTTTGACTGTTCCTTCGTCTCGGGTGTGAAGTAATGGATCCATGTTTCGTCCACAGTAATGAATCGATGCAGAAATTCATCTGGATTACGTTGAAACATCTCCAAATATTGTTTTGACGAATGAAAGTGCGCGAGTTTGTTGAGACCACATGGCATAGTGATTTCAATTTTGCACGAACAATTGAGTATGAAAAAGCTATCGGCAAGATAGGTGCCACGTTTGCTCACTGTGGATTATAAGCGCGACCGTGTGACGATATCAAAACAATATTTGGACTTTATCGATGATTTCTGGCGTAGCAGCCTCAATTAGACGTACCAAACGAGGTGCATCACATGTGGATGTACTACCACCTTTAAATTCATTCACCCAATTGTATATAGTGGCAAACGCTGGTGCAGATGTGCTATGAACATTATCCAACTCGGCTTTGATTTCTTTCGGCGTTAAACTTTACATATATAGATGTTTGATCACTGTGTTACGGCCGGCGGACTCGCACGACTCTTTTCTTTCGTAGAGATCTGAAATTCGCCGAAACACAAAAATTTTATCTTCCTTGTTTTTCCGTACACTAAAAACTAAATCAAGGGACCCGGCGTCGCCTCGTGAATGTTGCTCCGAGATAAATTAAATCAATAACAAATAAGAAACGGCACGCAACGGAGGTAGATGCTGGATGGCGACGATGCATGGGCGGCTTATCGGCGCACGAGACGTGCGTTTTTCGAGATCATAAAATTTTGAAAGAGACACCTTTCCCTACTACAGATTCCTGTTAACATCCTTTCCTCCCCCAAAATCTTGACCAATCCAAGAGCAGGGGAAAATCCTACTACCAGCTAACGAAACCTATTCCACCAATCCAAATTTGAGTAATCCGAGGCGATTAGTATAAAAATCGCAGTTCCGCAGCCCTCGAGGCAGATTCTCCTCCAAGTCCAGAGAGGCAGATTTATTACTAAGTTCTCAAGCTACACTTGCCGCGCTCCGATAAGTTAGAGAATGGTCGCGATATTCAAAAAGTTCCCGATAGAGTCAGTGAGTTCAATTGAATCATCGGGATTCAAATGCGGAGTTTCCTGATCGAGGAAGTCCGTCGAAGTCGAGCCATAACATATTACATCCGACGCCACCTTCTCCGCGGTTGGGCCATCTCGTATATCCGTTATACTAGCAGTAAGTTCAATACCATCACTTTACATTGCGTGGTCCTTCCCCTTCTTTCCCTCTCTTTTTTTGTTCTTTAGGGACTTTAAAGATAAAATTTTTAGTGCGTTCACGCCGTGCGTTCGCCCCTCGTCGCCGCCAACTGACGAGAATCAGCCGATCGCGCTGACTCGCAGGCCGTGCCCGGGTTACCAACCCGCAAAATCAACCGACAGTCTCGGAACAGAACCCCCCCGTACAGTTTTCCTTAACAACACTCTCTCCACCTTGAAATTTCATACTACCCTATCTCCAACTCATCTTCGATTCCCTCCGCAGATTTCCCCCCCCCCCCCTTTGACACTACCCTCTCAACCTCACATATCCCACCCAATGGGTATTCTCCCGCTGCCCCCTTTCCGCTTCTTTTCCACGACGCCCAGCAACTCCTAGACTACATGACCTATTTTATCCTCTCCAACCAAGATCAGGTAGTCGTGAGGATTGCAGGATCCGATGGCCTGTTCTCGGTTCCCGTAGCATCCTTTATCCCCCTTGAGCCTTTCTCCCTCCAACTCCATGATCCTATCCTAGTTTTAATTACACCCCTTCCTTGCTCTCAAAAATCCACTCACCAAAACCTCCTTCTCCTTTTATCCTCCCGCTATTCTTTCCGTAACTCTTCCATCCTACCACGATACCACTCTCTCTCTCTCTCTCTCTCTCTCTCTCTCTCT
>NW_017305392.1:12005-18910 GCF_001594115.1 Trachymyrmex septentrionalis | reverse complement strand
CACACACACACACACACACACACACACACACACACACACACACACACACACACACACACACACACACACACACATTTGTAAAAGCATATGTATAACAAATTGAGAACCCAAAATTGTATTACCTGTTAAAATTGCATTTATTTTTTGTTTTCCTCCAAAATGTATCACTTGTTTGTTTTTTTATTATATTATACAATTATTAAATTAACTCCCCGGTATTTTTTTTTTAAATATAATCTCTCCTCGTATTCTTAAGTTTGCCCGCGATTGCACTTCGCCCTCTCCTCGGTCACTTGGATTAAGTTCCAAGACCGAAAGTCAGGGCATACTGCCGTACTGGCGCAGCTGGTGTTAAAGCCCTCTCGGCGCACTGACCCAGTTTGGACCCTTTTTTTTTGAAAGTATGTCCGACTCGTGTGTCCGTTTAGCGGAGCACGAGCAGAGGTTTCCACTTCGTCCTCCGTTCGACCCCCGGCTCGTTAGGAGCCCCAGGACAAAGCGAAGCGCCTCCCTATTTGCATCGGTCCTTCCCCACGGCTCCCTTGTGGTCCGGAGCCTGGACACGACCAAATCGGTCTAACAATTCGGTTCCTTGTTACGTTCACCCCCTCAACTCCGCATGCGCGCGGAGCTTGGACGTAATAACTGCGCGAAACTTGTTTTTTTCCATTTTGTAAAAAATAAAAAAGTTGTTCGCTTTAATCGTCTACAGAAATGAAACCACGCGATGAATTCCACTCAAAATTTGACAGTAATCAGCTGAAAGATGCTACTTGTCAAAAAGTAATGTGACATGACACTGCGAGTGCTCTCTAACAGATTTTCTAAGAACTTATTGACTTGTCCTCATATAATGATGTAGCATAAATTTAAAATATATTAATTTTGAAAATTGAATACAAGACTGAATACAATAGTAGTCGATAAGTAGTAAATTGGTAGCATACAATAGCAGTGCGGGAAGGCTGAGAGACGACGTAGATGCGAGAAAGAACATCTGTGACCTGTCCATAATGCCTGTTCTACAATAGAGTCGCAAGTCATAAGTCGTAAAAAAGTGGTCAATCACAATTAAGTGTGAGTAGAATAAGTGACCATGATTAATTTCTTACGTCTTACGTCACTATTGTAGAACAGACCTAAGAGATTCAGCGCTCCGCAAAAAGTAAGATACAATATTGAATATACGTACATACGTAAGTACTTAATATGCATACGTACATTTATACATACGTTTATATATACATATATATGTATGTATTAGCGATATATTCGACAAGCATCAGCTCGTCGATTGCGTGTTACTAACTTTAGTTTTTAATACGTATGAAAAACAATAATAATAGTGAATAAAAATTTGTTTCGTTCACATCACTGTATATATGTATTGTCTTTGCTTTCCATTCATCCATCCATTATATCCTATGCCTTGAAGCGACGTTGCACTTAGTTTATATGAACATCTGCCAGCGCTTCTCTTAATGCGTCTAGAGTTCAACAGTCAATCAATGCTTATAATCTAAAGTGTTTACCATACAACGGCCTGTAACTATCCCAGGCAGCTTCGTCGCAGCGAAGAATGATTCTTAGCGTCAGTTTTTGTCAAGCCTTATCTGCGCGAGATTCGTTTTTTTTTATGAGTGATTTTTTTATAAAAAACGTGGAAAAGTATTCCACCATTTATTCATAATGATGGAATATTTTTGCACGTGATTAAATAAAAGTGATTTTTACAGTACAGTTTTATTATCTGTAAATAATGGTTGATAAACAATAACAAAAGGTAAAGTGGCGATTGCTTCCTCCTCGTCAGATCTCTTCATTCGATTGAATGATAGGACTATTGCAATTGATATCACTCAACTATATGTTAGCGCAATTGAGTTATTTCATCACCTTCTCGAGATTGGCGAGATTGTGGAGGTTGATGAAGAAGAGGAGGAAGAGAAAGAGGAAGAAGAATTACATGAGTGACCTGCCTATAAATTTTAACAACATCAGTTCTCAAAAATGTGCGGATTTCATGATGGGCTTCCTCTATCTATCGAGCAAATTTAAGTGACGCAATTTTGGAGAGGGCGTGGAATCTGCGGCGGCGGCACGTATTATTAATATTTGATGTTTATACTCGTATAAACAGTCAATGTTCACATAAACACCAATGTCTTCGACCGAGGACCTTACGAGTACTTCCCGCGCCCGCGCCCCTCCGCTCCTTTGATTCAGAATCTTTATAGTATTACTACTATGGACATGTTGTTGAGACGTTCGAATTTCGTTATGTCTTTTAATGTTATAAGAAATTCCATATTTTTTGGAAATTTAGCACTATCATTTAGTGTGGATAGCAAGATCTGCGTTTCTTTCAGCTGCGGCAACCACCGACTACACGAAGCAGTATCCATCGATCGCACGTTAATCACCGCTCTTTGTCATTATCTCTTGCAACACTTTGAATTGACATTCCATACTCATTGCATTACGCTTATTGATGTTTATTGTAAGGTTCATGATTCGCGATAACGCCCACCCACTGTCACGTTCTTGAAACTTCTCAAGAAATGCCAATGTTCGATGACGTGCCTCTCGTACTACTCACGCAAGTTTGATGTTTGAAAGAGCTCATAGATTTTAATATTAATACTTTTATTGACACGTTTATGACCCGTCGCAAATTCGCCGTTAAATATGTGTTCACTTTTATATAGTTGTATCTTTCTCTTGTGTCTTGCACTCGCTCGAGCACTACACTGCTAATATCTTCTAAAAATCATCGCAGCTCTGTATAATCCGCGTTAATTACCGCACCGATTAAAATTTAATTTTTAAACTCTGCATCGATCTTTTGCCAAATAAAAGATCTTTTCACGTTATTATCACTGTTATTGCTAGTGCTCACATAATCACCGCCAAAATGCAGAAATCGTCTTTCTAATTGAGTCTTTGTACTTTCGAGTCGTGCAGGTGTAGCGATTAGAGATTGTCTGTATCCAATGGAGAACCGTGGATATGATTGCATTCTTCAAGCTGTTTAATAAATACATTGCACTCTTCTATCCACGCGAAACACTTCTTCAAGGTAGCAATTTGATGGGATCGCTTAACAGATCGCGCTCTTAACTGAAATCTCGATCTGATGAAATCTATGTTTACAATGATTTACTAACAGTAAGACGAATTCGCTCTCATAGATTTCAACGTACTATAATCTGATACATTTATAGACTGAATTTATTTTCGTCTGTAACTCCCTCTTTTCAGAGTACAGCATTATGCGTTTATTTTTAAAGTATACTTCAAAAACGCTCTACCCTCATAAAAATTTATGAAAATACAGTTCTATCGAGTTTCACTTATATTTATTTAAGTAAAACTCGAAAGAACTGTATTTTTTCATAAATTTTTATGATTTTACACTCATCTACTCATCTTGAAACATATTGCAAAAAATATGTTTGTCATGTCCCCTCCCAAAAAGAATAAACGAGGCTCTTATCAAGGGAGGGAGTCATTGCGTTTCAATATCATTTCGATAGCAGCCAGTTGGCACTCAATCGATTAATTATAAAACTTTGTCGTATTCATTTAGAATAATTAATAAATAATTAATAAAAAAATGTTTCTCACACAGCTTAGATACGTGAAAAAAAATACTATATTCTATTCTTCAAACAAACAGAGTGTGCTTAAAAAGATATTCTCGTATAAACTTTTACAACACGAAATAAGTTTCCTAAAAAGAGTGGACAAAATCATCGTTATTCTCCAAGTATCTTTGAGAGAGAGAGACGAAAGGGGGGAGAGAGGAAAGTAACTCTTCCAGAGTGCGTTCCTAGCGTCCTTTGATTAGGCCGCGCTTCCAATATCTCTCCCACCTTGAATTGCTCCTTTCGGGGTGCGGGATACAATTCAATCTATAGAGAAAACAAAAAGGAAAAGGAAAACACACACAAAAAAAATAATAACAATTAGGAACATTAGAGTCCAAATTGTTCCGGCTTCCTACCACTGCATCGTTATGTGTCTTCAAACCCGTCTCCACCAAACATTCTGTCTCTTTGTCGGAGATGACTCCTTAATGGCTTTGGAAGAAGCAGTCGGTACAAGGAATCTGAGTCTAGCATCTGGGTCAGAGTATTTTATCTCCAGTGGAACCAATCGTTTTGTTACGTCCGACGGACTCTTTTCTATTGTAGAGATCTGGAATTCGTCGAAACACAAAATTTTATCTTCTTTCCTTTTTTTTTCTACACTAAAAACTAAAACAAGGAATCTGGTATCTCCTCGTGAATGTCGCTCCGAGATAAACTAAATCAATAATAAATACGTATGGAAAGCGTAAGACCAGCGCCAAAATTAACGGTCAAGTCGTGGACGATTATCGCGAATCCGTAATTACAAAAATCTAAGAAACGGCACGCGACGTTCAGGGTAGTCTCGTGGCGACGATGCATGCGCGCCTTCTTGTGCGTTTTCCCATAAATCTTAAGATCATAAAATTTTGGAGGACACTTTCTCATACTACAGATTCCTGTCAACATCCTTTCCTCCCCCAAAATCTTGACCATTCCAAGAGCAAAGAAAAATCCTACTACCAGTTAACGAAACTTATTCCACCAATCCGAATTTGAGTAATCTGAGGTTATTAGTATAAAAATCGCGGTTCCGCGGCCCTCGTCGCAGATTTTTCTTCAAGTTTTCTCAAGCTACACCCTCTCTCTCGTTAATAGAGCCAGTGCGTCTATTTGAATCGACGGCATTCTGAGTGCATCTCAAAATCTGCGGCGTTCCTTGATCTGGGGAGTCTGACGAAGCTGAACATAGCATATTACGCCCGACACCACCTTCTTCGCGTTTTTGGGTCCCTTTTGGGGACCTTACTTTAAAGATAAAAATTTTTAGTGTGTTCACGTCGTTCATTCGCCCGTCGTCGCCGCCGCCTAACGGGAACCAGCCGATCGCGCCGAGATCGCGCTGAGATCAACCTATAATTCAGTCATCAATCCCGGAACAGATTCCGGCCGTACAGTTTCTCTTTACAACACTCTCCCCACCTTTTGAAATTTCTTACTCCCCTATCTCCAATCCGTCTCCAGTTTTCCGCGTAGATTTTCTCCCGCATTCACCATCACCACCCCCAATTACTTAATTTCCCGCTTCCGATACCACCCCCTTAACCCCATACATCCAATCCAATGGCTACTCTCCCGCTGGGCATCTTCCTCTCCTTTTTCATGATGCAGCTATTGAATACATGACCTATTTTACCCTCTCCAACGAAGACCAGGTAATCGCGAGGATCGTAGGATCCGATGGCCTGTTTTCGGTCTCTATAACATCTTTCATCCCTCTAGAGCCTTTTTCTCTTCAACCCCATGATCCTACGCAGTATTAATTTCCTCTCCTCCTCTCAAATTTTTCCTGCACACTGGAAGTAAAAGATTCCAAACTCTTATCACTACAAACAGCAAACTATTGCTGTTCGACGCTTGCTACTTGCTGCGTGCAGTCTAAATTAAGCTTTAATTTAGTAAATTTTCATTACCGGAAGTAACAAAAGTAAAATTCCTAGTGTGATCTTAAACTAATTTTCATTTGTTAAGTCAGCCAAAGCAACACATCGCCAGCAGATTTAGAAAATGTTTTATGAGATAAACATTTTTTAAATGTCCAAATGTAAACTTTGTACTGTGGATGTCCTGTACGGTCTGGGTTTAAAGACGTCTAATTCAAGACGAATTTTGTATGTCTTTTAGATATGTATGTTTTCTGGGATAATATGTCTTAAGAGAATCCTAAAGTCGTCTGTATTACTGATTATGTCGTAATTTTTGTACAACACAATTACTTTCCTCTTTTATAGATTTGAAAATCTTTCTTCAGGATTAAAGTTTATTCTTTAATACGTGTCTATGAGATGAAGTTTATGCCAAGAATAACAAAAAAATTTTGAAATTGAAATTTTTTTGAAGAAAAATCTTTTGTTCTTGACATAAACTTCACCTCACAAACACATATTAATGCGTAATTTAAGTAAACTTTAATTCAGGAGAAGGATTCTTTTCGAATCTGTAAAAGAGGAGAAAGTAATTGTTATACAAAAATTATGATTTAGTTGATAATACAGACGGTTTTAGAATCCCCTTAAAGATATATTTAAAGTATTTCTCCGGCTACAATTGCGATAGAAAATTCGCGTATAATTTACGAATATGCCTCTTCGCGCGTACTCTCTGAAAAGAGAAACTTTTAAGGCGAGCGTACACACACATACACATAAATGTCATATCTGTGACATTTATACACAAACACTAGTCCGTACTGAAGACAGTTGAAATGTCCCTGTCTCGCTGCTCGGCGTGCAAGAAGGAGAATTCCATTAAACTACAAATTTAAACTACTCTAATTTAGAAACGGCAAGCCTCTTCATTTTTTTTTTATAAGGTTCCTATAATATTTCTACATTACATATATTTTTTTTAAATCTATAGAAGATTTTCGCCGCAATGTGTTAAAATGTTACTTCGGCAAGGCTTAGTATAGAAATTTAAAGCTTGAGTAGGTAAATATCTTCATTTCGGCATCGCTAGAGAAATTTTAATCATATATAGTGTGACGTCATCGGGGCAAAACGCGATGAGGAAACGGGCGAATGGAGAAAATTACACAACGCATAATTACATCAATTATATAATAGTCCGGATATTATTAATGTCATAAAATCGCGTCGATTAAGATGGGCAGGTCACGCGGCGCGTATGGATGAGAATCGAATTGCATATAAAGTACTAATTGGTAAACCGGATGGGAAAAGACCATTGGGTAGACCAAGACGTAGATGGGAAGAAAATATTAGAATGGACCTTAACGAAATGGGGTACGAGGGTCACAAATGGAGGGATCTG
>NW_017305392.1:8238-11712 GCF_001594115.1 Trachymyrmex septentrionalis | reverse complement strand
AAGACCACCACGCCAAAGACTAAGGTGTGACGCCGGATTTGGGAGATCTCGCCAGGGAGTTCGGACACGCAGGCCGTAGAATTTCATATATTTGTTATATAATCCGCTACCACCACGCTGAACTTTGTTATATCGCACGCTACTTACAGAATGGAGTGATGGAAAGCGAAAACTCTCGGCCGTTAGATGAATAATACACATCATATGAATAATACGCCAATTGGAGAGATAAATACCCCGACACGGAGCCGGTGGAGGAGCTGCCAGGACAACCCGCGTCAACCCGAATAATTGAGGGGTTATCGGCAACGCAGGAGTATATGGAAATTAATATTGCGCGCTCTAAGATGCGCAAGGATTCGCAGCCCGCAAGGACCTATATGATACGCAGAGCCGCCCATGATTGGCAGGGATCAATCGGCGCGTGACATGGCCCCAATTAGAGGAAGGCCGAGTGGCCTGTGTGAACCCATGGAAAGCTCCCGGCACTCACTCATTCTGTGGCTGGGCCCCTGAAGTATTGTACAAAGACGCATATGCTACCGCAGCAAATATGGAGAGCATCTTATCGGATCGAGGATATCGGAAAGTGTCAGGATCTTGGAGTGAGACGAACGCCGCCATCAAGGCCTTTGTAAAGCTGTCAATCATCGGGTTCGTGGCGTCGGTTGAATCGCGCATGAAAACTCGTGTGGCTGCAAGCGGCCGGTTTAATGACCGCCATCAAGCCATAAAACTACGAGTCACGTGCCATTCGCTCGAGCCTTGTCATTAAGAGAAGTATTAGCTGTCAATTCGCGCTTGCCTCTCTTGCCACAGTCGAATCATTTTTCGTCTTGTTTTGTACAGTCAGAAGCAATGATGTTGCGACGCTTTTTTTTAATGAGTTACGGAATGCAGCTTATTCACCAAGCGATTGATTCTTATTCATGAATCCACAAATAAGAACTAATCGCTCGGTGAGTAAGCTACATTCCTATCGAAAAAAAAATATCGCAACCTCATTGCTTCTGACTGTACCTTTTGTACCATGTCGAACCTACTGCTGTAATTGTATCGTGTGCTCGGATTATCATTCGAATTCGAGGTTGCCCTCGTGGATAATGTTCTTTGCTTGAAACACGAATTATGTACGCTGTCGATGGATGTCGGGAATATTTGGTCGTCGTACATTCACCACCTTTGAAGGTAATCGTTCAGAAAATTAAGATATTGATTAAGATATCTTATGATAAGTACGATTGTTGAACTCACGTCAGAAATAAATTATACGTTATATGCAGAAACTAGTAGTAACGGTCGGCTCAACAGGGAAGCGTCTGTCAGTGCGAGTGTTTTTAGCAGGAATGCTGAAATTCAGAGGTGGAGGTGTCCTCGCGGAGTCACCAGCTACTGGAGTGAAGGCGGTAAACTCCTAAAGTTAGGTCTGCTATTGTGTCAGAAACCAAATGTACTACGTTACGGAGGGCCTCAGTATGTGCTTTTATTTCGTTCTCTGGAATCCTTGATAGCCTGCTCATATTTCCTATGCAAGTCATCCGAGAACTTCCCATCAATACTGGTATCGTTAGGGTTCTGCTATTGTCCGTCCATTGCGATTTCTATTATGCAGATTCTCTATGTTTTATTTATATAAAGGTTTCCATTAGAGTTTTATCTTCTAGCTTGATTAACTTTACAATGTTTTTAATTTCAGATTTGTTCGTATTTATGCCATGACGCGATTCGCGTTTATCGTGTTAAAAATGGCGAATTTTGGCAAGGATTAGCTAAATTACTGCATTACGTAAAATAATTCGATAGCGGTTGCAATGCAATCATAAAGGCGCGCTCGTACTTTATGTTACCAGTCACGGCGAATAGCTGAGTGCATTTACGTATGCACTTGATATAAATATAAAAATAAACATTTTCTTTTCTTTTGGTCAAGGATTTTCTGTATACTTTCTCTTAGGTTTGCTTATTATTTTTTTCGCCATCCTACTATGAGTGAGCAAAGTGCCATTGAAGAAAAATTCTGCGATGAAGATGCGGACTTCGATCTCTCCGGCAAGCGTTTCCAAACGGTAGAATTTAAATCGATCGGATCTAATTATCGTATATTGATGCCGTTAATTTACTCAACAATAGAACCAGAGAGAGAAAAAAACTTTTTATTGATGCAGCGAGAGAGAAAAATTTAGTAAGCACGGGGAAACTATAATGCCAGAAGCGCCGCGATTGGAGTTGATAACGATTCTTACGTGGTTCGTTAGATCGTTACAGTCTTCTTTATTTTGCACTAAAAACGAAAGAAAACTATAAAATACTATCGTACAGGATTCGTATGCCAGTATCGAAAGGATGATCAATTCTTCATAGCAAACGCAGCACAGCGGGAATTGTTCTCGATTGACCACTCGAATGTAACGTCGGTGGGTGAGCCTATAACTTCTCGCTTGTTCAAGGGTGAATTTTTAAAGCATTTAACGCAGAAAAATCCTTCATCGCCTGGGCGTCAGTAATAGAGCTCGCACCCAGAGTTAGCGACATGTGCAAGTATATTACGAGGAGTGCAGATGCAATTGGAGACGGAGTCGGTGGTGTAAATTTACACATAACCGAAACACAAAAACGAGGTGAAAGCGAAATATTTAGATTCTAAATCTAATTATCTTATACTTAATGTCTGATTGTAACTTAAACATAATAATAAACAATGCCTAAATCTAATATTCGTTTTTGATAATGTTTTTAAGCATAACTGTCCTGCTGCGACAAATCATCATCAATCATAAATTATTGATTATCATCAACATTATCATCATTATCATTACTGACATCGACATCATCGTTATCATTGACGCTGATACCATTGACATTATTCCACCGCTGCCACCAGAAATTTAAGGACTGTTGTCACGTCTGGAGTCAAAAGAGTAAGCTCTTCTCGTTACCTATACGAGTATGTATATATGGATTCGTTTATTTATCAAAATAATTTTATTTCTGCTGGGATATCGGTGCGCGGGATGGAACCTTGGCTCCTATAATGTGTTTTCGCAAGTAAGTTTTCAAAATTTTTCGTGGCCTTTTCGGGACTCTAGAAAGCGCGTTTTAACAATGCCATTAGAGTAATGATGTCGCTCTCGTCTAAGCGAGGATACTCATCATAGTGAATCGGAAAGGTCAGGAATGGTAGTTAAATAAAAATAATACATGCTAGCGTGTTATTTTATTATCTTTATTTTTATTGCACAAGGTTCTATTTTTCAAACGGGGTTTACCGAAGACCTTGGTGGGTCTGATGAGAATCCGCGTGGGCGCTTTAAAGGTGTTCGGCGGGGGAAGCCGTGAGATCGGCCGCGAGATACACCTGGGCGATTCGATAGGAGGTAGCGGGTTAGGTGGTGGAGAGTGGCCGTGAGGTTTCCGCTGTTTATCCTGATGGAGTCGGGAGCGAAAATAGAAAGATCAAAATCTCCATGGCGGTAA
>NW_017305392.1:5946-8138 GCF_001594115.1 Trachymyrmex septentrionalis | reverse complement strand
GTGAGGTTTCCGCTGTTTATCCTGATGGAGTCGGGAGCGAAAATAGAAGGATCAAAATCTCCATGGCGGTAATATAATACAACCTAGTGAGTCTTCTGAGCTGCTCCCGCTAGCTTCCGCGTCTTGATCTTCCCATCTACCAGTACATAGTTTGTTTATTATCCTGTTAAGAATGCAGACTGACCGTACTCCGAGGAGGGTCGTGGTGACAGGAACGTCGGAGCAGGCCAAGAAGGTGCGCAACGATCCTTAAAAGGGATTTACTCAGAGCGCTTTATTTAATGCGCGCAGAGCTCACTAGCACGAGCATAAACATGACTCGAATACTCTAAAAAAAGGAAGCAAGGAAAGTGTTCCTTACGCGCCAGTCTGAAAAATAGGAGGTAGAGAGCACTAAATTCAAGCGCAGGTTACGTCAGGGCAGATACATACCTGATTGCAAACTAGCTAAAATTTCTCTGTCGCTATAGGACCACGATAATCGTTTAGCGAAGATATAAATTGGAAGTGTTAATTGATTCAACGATATTTAATTTCTATAGAACGAATTTATTGTAGTGTCAGAACAAGTTCAATATAGCAACAATTATACATACATGAGGGCAGTTAACTCTGGAACAATTGACTTTCGCAAGTAAAGAGTTAAAATATTAATATAGAAATATGAATCTAGATTGATTGTAACGAGAAGCCTGAAAGACAGAAGTTTTATACTAAAGTGACTTGACAAAATAAAAAAATTTTGCAAGTATAGATCGAAAGCTAGTCGGTGAAAATTTTCTAAGTCTCGCTATAATAGCTAGTCGGACTTCGGCCGTGAGAATTTATGAACAAATGTGGAACTTAGTCTATATTTGGTTGTCGTTACTAATAAGTGACGAGAATAATTCTAAATTCTTATTGGAATCAGTGATGTACATTTGGCTCTCGGTACCACAGAAAACCAGCCCCACCACATCTATCCTCACCAAGCAGACATCTACTGGCACCGAGTCGGCCAACTTTGTCGCTGCGAGAGTGAGCGAGACAGCGAGAGAGAGCACTCGTCTTTCTCGTTCTACTAATAACTTGTAATACAGCGAAAAGGCCGCTCTCTCTCCTCTATTAGTCGCTTGTTACGACTAAAAATGTGCTTTCTCGGCTGCCCGGCGTGTTTCTGTATAAGGAAAAAAGGGACAGACACATTCTAGAAAATAATAGATTTTAATAAATTTTAATAATCATATAATCCTCCCATTAATAGCAAAAATGATTTTAAAACGCGATAGTTTACGAAATATTAATTGTATGTTATGAAATTATATTGGCATAATCTTTATATAATTATATTAATCATTTTACTTTCGTAATTTTTCAGAATTCTTACATACATTGAGATGATAGTTAATATAAAAGAAGCATTTAAAACAAAATATTGATCGACACCAAATACATTTGTGATAAACACATCATTATATAAACATTATTTTTTTTCGAATTTTTTAAAAATAATAAAATTTTAAAATAAACAAAATAAATGGCGAAAAAGAGTCGTCGCATAATATATATAATTAAAGATAACAGTCAAAGATACATAAAATAAAATAAAAAGTACAACGGCGTATATTAAAATATAAAACAAACAAGTTTCGGCTGCTGGATTGAGCCCTCCTCAGATGTAAAAAGAATATAATATAAAAGACATAAAAGAACATAAAAGAATACAACAGAGAAAGATGATAATAATAAATCGATAACATTCAGTGACGCAACATTTTTAACGCGCGGAAATCAGCAAATGTGATGGATCTCGACGTGATGGATCTTTTCATTTCCTGTTCAGATGCGTTGGTGAGTGAACACTTGGCTTCTTATCTTCGGCGTGTTTTTTTATTTTAAGTTTTAAAGTTTTTTAGTTTACTTGTCTTTTATGAGTTCCCTTCCTTTTCCGTTTTTCAGTCAGCACTTGACTATGTTTCTTATACATCGGTTTGATTACCCCATCGCACATACAACATTAAGCTACGTCGAGATCCATCACATTTGCTGATTTCCGCGCGTTAAAAATGTTGCGTCACTGAATGTTATCGATTTATTATTATCTTTCTCTGTTGTATTCTTTTATGTTCTTTTATGTCTTTTATATTATATTCTTTTTACATCTGAGGAGGGCTCAATCCAGCAGCCGAAACTTGTTTGTTTTATATTTTAAT
>NW_017305392.1:5305-5846 GCF_001594115.1 Trachymyrmex septentrionalis | reverse complement strand
TAATAAAATTTTATTTACATGTAAAAATATTGATCTTCTAATTCGATTAAGTTGGACGCATATTATCATTATTTTTCCTACAATTGTTGTTTTAAAAGTAAACGACTAATTGCAATAATTATATAAAAATATATTACTTGTCTTAATAATTACTGATAACACAGATCTGCAAGGGTTTGTTGTTGGGCAGCTGAGAGCCATTTCCGCACCAGTTTTTTGCGTAGAATCCGAATCCGAGCTGAGAATTGTCCCATCACGTCAGGGTTTTGAGATATTTGAGGTTATGTAACCGAAAAATGGCTATTTTGGGGATGTTTGAGGTTAGAAAAAGTATGTAACAAAATTTTTGTAATTTTGTCTACCTATCTAATCTTTTAGTATTAGTTTTCCACTACAAAAACAGTCCCTAAGCGTTGCCCTACGTTGTTCCTTTCAAAAGTTATGTCTATTTTAAGATCACATATTCGCGGTATTTGATTGGTTGCTTGTTAATGAGGTTATCAAAAATGAACGGATTCACACCAACGTTGGTATTCAGGGG
>NW_017305392.1:0-4955 GCF_001594115.1 Trachymyrmex septentrionalis | reverse complement strand
AATTCCGAATAATTATTAAGGTTTAACTAACGATCAGAAAGGCGATAATTCGGAATTGTGATCTTTGTCTTGGAAGACTCCGAGGGAGAAATTTCCTTGTCGTGTATCGAAATTTTCGATTTCATTCCCCATTCTTTGACCCATTTAGAGGTACCTGGAGATACTTCTAATATTTACTGACAACAGGTTCTTGATCAGCAACCTCGAAAACCCCTGAATACCAACGTTGGTGTGAATCCGTTCATTTTTGATAACCTCATTAACAAGCAACCAGTCAAATATCGCGAATATGTGATCTTAAAATAGACATAACTTTTGAAAGGAACAACGTAGGGCAACGCTTAGGGGCTGTTTTTGTAGAGGAAAACTAGTACTAAAAGATTAGATAGGTAGAAAAAAATTACAAAAATTTTGTTACACACTTTTCTAACCTCAAACATCCCCAAAATAGCCATTTTTCGGTTACTTAACCTCAAATATCTCAAAACCCTGACGTGATGGGACAATTCTCAGCTCGGATTCGGATTCTACGCAAAAACTGGTTCGGAAACGACTCTTAGCTGCCCAACAACAAACAAAACCCCATTATTTGCAGATCTGTGTAATTAATGTAATAACATAAATTTTAGAAAACTATATATTATGAAAATAAAGGGAAAAGAAACACGATTGGCGCATGAAATGTCTATCGCGCGTTTTACTTGCTCAGTACACCAATTAGTTGCATTTAAATACAAATGCATATATAATCCACGTACACAATTTTAATAATACCTCATTAATTATTTTGTATTATATTTTTGTATATTTTATTATATACGAGTATGCACCGGCTTTTGACCGTTAATTCACGAAAGAGATGCTATATATATTAAAAATTTAGGGAAATTTATAATGTTGGAAGCTGTTTGCTAATTTTATCAGCCTCGGCCGCGATTTTATTAATGAATTTTTATAAAACTATTTAGCGATATTTGTAGACTGATCTTATATTTAAATAACGTAAAGTTGATTTCACACAGACACTCCGTATGGCTGTTTCATTTTTAAATATTTATAAGATAACATTGAATATGTGAGATCGGATTATGAATATTATTGATCTATACTATATGAATAATAAACATGTCACAAATTTCAATAAAAAACTATTTTGCTTATATAATATTTCTTTCAATATTTTATGTGATGTGACGCTTCTTTGACGCTCGTCACATAAGGTGACAATTTTAAAATTATTCAATCTATAATTTTTGATAAAATTTTAAAATATAAAAATATTTTTTCAGAAATTATAGAGTTACAGAGAAGTTACATATTTTTTAATATATCAAAAATTGAATACTAAATGTTCCAAAAAGAATATAAACTTTCTCAGTATTTTTCGTAGGTATCATAATTCATATAAAAATTCCGGGAAACCTTTGCATCAGGGCGCGATGAAAAGTGGGACTGCTATCACTGTGCAATTGCGCAACCTTCGTGACTCCCACATAAACATAAAGTTATTTTTTTTCGCAATCTGTATTTATTTCTACTCGCTTCATGCTTAGTATGTATGCGATTACAGATTCTTAAAATTCCTATAGTGATTAGATTCTTGTAGTGATTTGAAGATTATATTGTTAAATTATTATTTGTATTCTGTATACAATTTGACGTATAAGTGATTTTTTCTTTTTGTAGTAAGATTTATTTTGAATGTAGTAGTATTAGTTTGATGATTACGTTGTTAGACGCTTTTTCTCTTTCTCTTTCCAGACAATAGTGTGCATTCTTATAAAGGTATTTACAGTTACATTTTATTTTATTTTATTACTTGCTGTTTTTTCTTTATTTTATATCTTTCTTTAATTTTTTCTTCTGTATTTTTGTATTCTTCAGTATAGAATTCGTAAATTCTAAGTATGTAAAAAGACGTAAATTTTTTCATGATTAGAAAATGAGAAATGTAAATCTAGAATTAAAGAAGTTCCTAATAATGATAATTCATATTTTTGTATTCCTTGTAATAAAATATTTTTTTGCTCATCACAAGTTTTTAAGCATGCTGAATCGAAACCTCATCGAACTAACATGGTAAATAATTGCTCTAATGAAGTAAATATTATTGAAAAAGAATCTCGTAAAAGGAAATTTTGTCATTCATGGCTTGAAAAATAAACAATTCAAACCATGGCTGCAAACAATCCCGAACAATCCTTTTAATTGTTATTGCTCCTTCTGTAATTTGAAGCTTTGATGTGATTTCGATAAGCTTATGCGGCATTCTGACAGCAAGAAGCATGTTTTGGAGTGTCAGAAAAGAGGCTTCAGCGTAGATTTGAATACGCATGACAAAGAATCTGTGCGTTTTGAAGATCGGAAAAAAATCGCGGAAATAAAATTTGCAGCATTAATTGTCGAAGAAAACATTTTATTTGAAACGGCAGAGTCAATCTTAAATTTCTTTCAAGACCTCGGAGAAGATTCGGAAGTCTTGAAAGGTATGACGATAAATCGGAATAAGGCACCGAAAATAAAAGAATAAAGAATGTTTTGTGTTCGCGAACAATAGCGGTTGATCGAAAAATTACATAATAAATTTTCTATTTTTGTTGACGGAATATCTGATTTAACTAATAATAAATGGATTTCTTGTTCAGCACGTAGATTCTCAGACTTTAAATGTTTGAACGGAATTATTAGAATTAATTCATTTAAACGCGTGTGATTGTAGTGCCGAAAAATTATATACAACTCTTAGAGCCGAAATATGGAAAAAGCAAATTCCGTTTTCAAACATTCTCGTTCTTTCCTATGATAACACTTGTGTTATGACAAATACGAATGTAGGAATCATTTAAAACTAAATTACAAAAACATTGCAAAAATTTGATAACGATGCCAATGTCCTTGTCACGCATCTGCATTAGTAGCAAATGCAGCTTGCAGTGCAATTCCTGAAGCATGCGAGAAGCTTTTGCGAAAAGTGACATCGTTTATCTCTAGCAGTCCCAAGCGGGCGTGTATTTTTGACCAATTCCAAAAATTATTTAGTTTTGATGGGATTTGTAGGAAAATTTTTAACTGTCTGAAACACGATAACTTTCATGCATGCGTGGCTAGACTGAACAAAAATTGGGATATGCTGTTAAAATTTTTGCAAAAAGAGCGAGAAATCAAAGTCTGGGGCTCCTTTACTATCTCTGATGCAAAATTCAGACATACTCGTATAAGCGTACCTCTTGATTCTTGAGTATTTTATTCTGGATGCATTTAACAAGTTTAATGCGTCTTTTTAAACTAAAGAAACAAAAATTCATTTACTTCAGTCAGCAGCAGAAAATATTTTTAAAACCATTTTTAAAAATGTTTTGTAAGTAATTATCAAGTAATTAACCGTTCTTAAAAATGTTTTGTAAGTAATTATCAAGTAATTCATAAAATGTAAGTAATTATCAAGTAATTCAAGGCGTCATTTCGCTGAGCGATACGCACCAAACGACAACAATAGTGCTGTAAGTGCAACCAAAAGGTAAAGCCGTCATGTCATTAATCGTAAAACGTCATCATTCCTCGAATTGGCAGCCGCACATTCAAACTTAGAAGATCATCGTCCAGAAAATGCAAGAGCTGACTGTGTCAACGATGCAAAGCGCTCAAACAAAGCAGTCGCCAGTCAGTCGTCGCTATCACCAATGTAAATTAGCCGATCGTCAAGATGGTCGCTCAATCAAAACAAACGACTCCCACAATTTTCAAGTCTTCCGTCAAAAAATCTCAGGCCTTGTATAAAACGCAGAAAAATTTGTTGACCACCGCCACTACGTCGAATACGTAAATGTCATGTAAATATGATTGATATGATGACATTAGCCTTGCTAGAGTCAGAAAAAAAGACAAAAGCAGACCTTCAGTTTGGTCTGGTTGCTCTTCAAGAAGAACAAAAAGCAGCGATCTACGTATTGATAAAGATAGATAAACAAGGACAGGTACAACTACTTGATAATAATGCTCCCATTGGAAGAAACCACACAGAATCTGGACAGCACGAGAACCTTACATAGACCTCAGTTCAGGGGGGAGGTCAGACAACATTTGATTTCAATATAGCTTATAAATCAACGAATAGTATGAGCACTTTCATAAAAACTGAAAAGACAAAATTAAAAAAGAAGACCTTTCGAATGTTGTTTACAAAGTAAATTGTCAAGATTGCAATTATTTTTATGTTGGTCAGACAAAAAAAAAGTTAGACACGACTTAAAGAACATATTAAAGATTTTAATAAACCAACTTCTTCCTTATCAGTTATCTCTTATTATAAATTAGAAAGTTCATACGATTAATTGGAAAAATCCTTGCATTCATGTGGAACGTTCTTATTATAAAAGGATGGTCTCCGAGATGATACATATAAAAAGACAAGAAAACGGTTTTAATAAGCAAAGTGATACAGAACGTTTTCCTGAAATCTATCTGCCTCTTATTGGTAATTAGTTCCTCTTCCTACTCTTAGTTTTCCCTCTTTAATCGCATTTCCTCTCCTTTTTTCACATGATAAATAGTCTTCCGTTTTTGAAGGGCCTTCATAATTGTCAGAATTAAATAATATTCTATTACATAAGTTTGTTATTTGTTCTGATATCTTGTGACTTTCGTGCCATTAGATACGTAGTAAGTCTTGTCATCACAATCTTAAATTATTTTCCGCGAATTGTTATGAATTTGGGAGTGCTTGGTATTAGTATTATATATAATGAATTACAACAAGAAACAGTTAACTCATCTATATTATTTAATATATATACTACATCCGATATGCTGAAAAGCTTCAATTTAAATCAACCAGATAACCCACAGGCTATAGCATTTGCAAACGACCTGATTGATTATTTGGCGGATAGCTAGCCTTCCAAAATATTGTACAAGAAAGCATACAAAATACATTTCATAAATTAGAGTTCTATTTC
>NW_017305391.1:121084-122038 GCF_001594115.1 Trachymyrmex septentrionalis | reverse complement strand
TGTGTTAATTTTGTCTCCTGTAGCAATCGATTACGTGTTGGGGCCTGAACTCATCTCCTTATCCTGCTATATCCTTTTTATTTGATTTAAAAACATTATGTTCAAATAAAAGACAATTTTTTTTAATCGTATGGCAAAGGAACATTTCTTTAAATCTGAGAAATCTTTCTCTAGGTGTAGACTCGCGAGTCAAGATTTTTCTTTGACAGCAAATTAGTCAATTTTTTCTTCAACAGAAAAGAAACATTTCTTTAAATGGAAGGAACCTTTCTCTGTGTGGATGCACCGATTATTATTCGTGTACGTACACGCTCATGGAAGTTCAGACACTCGCATAAATTTTATCGAATAATTTTATCGAAAAAAATAAAAATTTAGATTTTATAAAACAGCAATTGTATTATTTTTTAAATATATTTTAAACCGTTTGTATGCAATACATAACAAAAGCTTTATAAATTAGTTTTAATTTTGTATGTTAAAAGAAAGTATTGTCTTCGTACAACATTGATAGTATAATTAATAAATTTCAAAAATTTGATCAGATAAATATAGGCTCACGCTATGGCTCACGGTACGTTGCCAGCCTATCCGCATAAGTGAGGGATAGACTAGTAAAAGCTTTATAAAATATTTTTAAGTCAATTTTGGCACATAAAATTAAAAATAATTTATAAAACTTTTGCAATTGCTAGTATGTGTACAAGTGATCTAAAATATATTTCAAAAGTAATACAATTGCTGTTTTATGTCTCAATTTTTTACATTATCATTCGATGAAATTTATGCGGATGTTCGAACTTCCATGAGCGGTAATGTAAAAAAATGCATAAAAATATCATTCTAGTGCTAAGAGAGAACGCAGTTTTTATTCTTCTTCTTTTTAGTAACGATTAAATCATTACAAAGAATATTTTCTTGATAATATAATTTTAAAATACTCTTATACATATT
>NW_017305391.1:117851-121007 GCF_001594115.1 Trachymyrmex septentrionalis | reverse complement strand
TACCACCGAGCCATTTTTTCAAGTTTGGAAAGAGAAAATAATCCGAGGGGGCTAAATCTGGCGAATAGGGTGCGTGGAGAAGTAATTCGAACTTTAACTCATTGATTTTGGCCATCGCGATAATGGATGTGTGAATTGGTGCATTGTCTTGATGAAACAACACTTTCTTTTTCGCCAAATGTGACCGTTTTTCCTTGATTTCATCACCCAAACGCTGCAATAAGTTCGCATAATACTCGCCATTGATTGTTCTTCCTTTCTGAAGGTAATCAATGAAAATTATGCCACGCGCATCCTAGAAAACTGACGCCATGACCTTGCCTGCCGATGGAACTGTTTTTGCTTTCTTCGGAACCGATTCCCCCTTTTCAGTCCATTGCTTCGACTGTTCCTTCGTTTCAGGTGTGAAGTGGTGGACCCATGTTTCATCCATGGTTATGAATCGGCGCAAAAATTCAGCTTTGTTGCTGCGAAACATCGCCAAACACTCGATTGAAACATCCTCTCGACGCTGCTTTTGTTCGATTGTTGAGCAAGCGCGGCACCCACCTTGCGCACAGCTTTCTCATCTCCAAATTTTCAGCCAATATGCGATGTACAGCACTTTTTGAAATGTTTACCATGTCTGCTAGCTCGCGCACTTGCAATCGACGGTCACCTAATACCATTTTGTGGATTTTCTTCACCATTTCTGGAATGGCCACCTCACTTGATCGATCACAGCGATGTTCGTCTTCGCAGCTCGTAGGGCCTCGTTTAAATTCTGCCACCCAATATTTTACTGTTGTAAACGAAGGAGCAGACTCCTCCAAAGTAGAATCCAGCTCGGCTTTGATATTGGTTGGGCTAAGACCTTTCAAATGAAAGTATTGTATCACATAACGATGACCAATTTTTTCCATCTTTGCAAATTCACCGAGATCGTCTACTATTGATGGCTGCCAAACAAATACTGAACAACATAGCGTCTTCAAACTTTATAGTTAAGCTTTAGAAAGTTGGTGCTTTCCCCAGTGACTTTTTTTATACAACAACCGCCATTTGTACGTCAGGTCGGATACTTCTGGGACCACCCTCGTATTTACGTAACATTTTTTTGTATGTGCATGTGCACGCTTCAGGACGAACTAAAGTAAGTTTTTTCCAACAGTTCTTGATCATTTCCCACTTTTCGCAGTCGAGATATTATTTCTAAAGCCGAATATCCGCCATCGGTAGCTTGGCGCGCGGGGCAAGCGCTTCGCTCATCGCCGCGAGCCTCTAAGCTCGAACGGTGCAGTGCGCCTGCTAAGCTATCCCTGCTACTCACGGCTCGCGCGCCGTGCGCTCGGTGGGCCGTACCTTCGACAATAGTAAGTCGGGCGGACGCGCGTATTTAGTTATTTTTAAACGTTAATATCTCGTTAATTGTTGCGAGCATTGCAAAAATAGTACAGGACTTAGTTTAGTCCGCTCTACCTGCTTGGGACATGTGGGGCCACATTCCAGACATCCTGTATAATTTTTGTTCTTAGAACAGAAAATTTTTTTCTGCTTTACTCTGCGTACATGATTTACGATACGTGGTTTGGTTAGGGTTAGGTTATTATATACCCATGTTTGGTTAGGATTAGGTTATTATATACCCATGGGTGTACTCGTAATTCACTGTCCTAATATAGGCAACCGATGCATATTTACATTATAGGAAAAAGAAGACTACCTTAACACAGCATTAAAAATGTGGTCATGGCCTATTATACAAACAAAGAAATTTATTATTTTAAAATGCTGAAACACTTTCCGTTACTCCAGACAAATGAAAGGCAAATAAAGAAGCGAGTATTTATTAGCTACGAGGTTTTATGATACAAAAACCTAACAATTCGCAAACCTGAAGTCACTTTTCTTTCAAGAGCCACGGGTTTCAACAAAACAAACGTTAGCATGTTTTTTTAAGAAATTAACTGCGCTTATGATCAAGTATAAATTTCTATCACATTTAATTTTTAACTTTAATGAGACTGATTGCAGTACTGTCATGACTCATCATCAAAAGTAATAACTCAGCGTGGAATAGAACAAGTGGACAGGTTACTTTCGCTGAACGAGGGAACTTAGTGATAGTACTTTTTATGATCAATACTTCTGGATCCTCATTGTGCCATTTGTTTTTGTATTTCCAACAATTTGTTACAAACATATTATACTAATTAATGGCTCGGCAGGGGTTAATAGTAGCGGTTAGATAAATGAAGAATGTTTTATGTCAACACTTTATCATTTTGTGAAACATGTTAATCCAACAAAAATAAGTCCTGCGTTGATACTTATGGATATTGTACATACGTCAACCTTTTAGTGATAGAATTCGCTAGGAAAAATTATATAATTATTTTAACTTTAAATAACAAAAATACAAGAACTCTTCATAAATAAAATAAATAACAATAAATGAAGGGCGAAGTAAGAATCAGCATTTCTTTAAAAAGTCATGTAATTAAAGGCATAAATTAAAAGTACAGAAAAGATAAAAAAAGAAAGAAAAGATGTATACTGAAAAATAATAACGGTGAAAAAAATAAACATATAACGTTACAAGTTTCGGCTATCGGATTGAGTCCTCTTCAGACGTTAAAACATAATGGAAACAGAATTAAAAAATAATAATCGCAAATGTTCTCAAATTAAGAATACACGCAGTTCGGTTGAGTCTCGATGATTAGTTCGGTAGAACTCGACATTATTCGTACGATTGAACAGTAAAAAATGTGCCATACGAGGTCTGTTCAAAAAGTATCGCGAATTTTGAATTTCCGCGGGTTACGTATATTCGATTTTCGATTTTTTGTGGCGTTATGTTGGTGCTCATGTCTCTCACTTATGCCGACAAGTTCGACCATTTTGAATGTTCAGTTAATTTTTGACAGCTGCTTTGCTTGCACGTGTTTTGGCTCGTCTCCGATTTTTGCCTATTCCAAAAAATGGATCAAAGAATCTGTATCAAATTTTGTGTGAAAAACAAAATTAAGTGCGCGGACGCATTCCGAATGTTGACTGTGGCATATGGTGAAGCTACCTTGGACCGAAGCAACGTTTATCGGTGGTACAAAATGTTCTCAGAGGGCCGAGAAGATGTGAACGACGAAGAGCGTGCCGGACGCCCGAGCACGTCAA
>NW_017305391.1:115698-117646 GCF_001594115.1 Trachymyrmex septentrionalis | reverse complement strand
ATCACAAAAAATAATTTTTTGAAGTGCTTCGAGGATTGGAAAAAACGTTGGCACAAGTGTATAATATCTGATGGGGATTACTTTGAAGGGGACAAAATAGATATTCATGAATAAATAAATAATTTTTGAAAAAACACAAAATTCGCGATACTTTTTGAACAGACCTCGTATCTCTTAGGAAAGTTCTAGTTGATAAAAAAGAAAAAAGAAAAAGACCTTTTATGAAAAAAGTAAATTTAAATAAATTAACAACCGTAATTATGATAAAAAGTGAAAACTCACCAACAAACATATGTAAAAGATCAAAACTAATGTATCCATATAAGTTAATATAACAAATAACAATAACAAATAAAAAAGCATAAAGAAGAGTGGAATGTAGGCGTGAAAAAACGGACATTGTATGTCGACTAATGTTCGCGCTTGCTGAAACGAATCACCACGTACTGAGAGAGGAGACGGGCCGTCAGTATAAAAAAAGTCAAACTTTATTACAATGGGTAAATATGCCTTATGAAGACCTTCAGTGTCTGTTTGTAAATTAAGACTGTTTTTCTGCTTCTTGATGTTGAGCATCTCGGAAATTAAACGTTTCTTATAACAAGGTTCTTCATCTAAGATTTTAACGTTGTCCCATTGGAAATCGTGATCACATTGTAGCCTATGTTCAGTGATGACAGAACGGACAGAAGTTTTATGCCTGATATGATATTTATAATTAATCGAGACTCAACCGAACTGCGTGTATTCTTAATTTGTGAATATTTGCGATAATTATTTTTTAATTTTGTTTCCATTATATTTTAACGTCTGAAGAGGGCTCAATCCGGTAGCCGAAACTTGTAATGTTATATGTTTATTTTTTTCACCGTCATTATTTCTTAGTATATATCTTTTCTTTCTTTTTTTATCTTTTCTGTACTTTTAATTTATGCCTTTAATTATATAACTTTTTAAGGACTTCCGGTCGAGGTGAGTTACAGAGAAGACATATTCTGCGCACTTCGTGAGGAAAATTAAAGTTTTCGTAGCTGTAGAGGAATTGCCCTGCGGGGAGTTTTTTGTTATAGGGACGAGAGTCGTTAAACCGAGAGCTAGGCAAAAAAGTAGCTCGCTCTATCAGGAAGCGGGCTAATTGTGGAAAAAGAAGACGGACCAAGGGGAACCTAACCTACAACTGTCATAGCTCCAACCGAGAACATCGTGATCCAGGTGGCCTGAAAGCCTGTATTGGGTGCATAAGAGAAGGAGTGGACAAAAGGTGACAGGAGTGCATTGGGTGAGCCTTGCATAAGGCGGAAGGTAAAAAGTGATTAGGCTCGGCGCACGTGGCAGAAAAACCGAGGTGCGCAAGTGCGAAGCAAAGGGAAGTGACGGAAGAAAAGGGGGGAAAAGGCGCGGTGAGAGTCGGAGAAGAATAAGCAGGGATAGAACGTCACGAAGCGCGAGCGCGTCTCGGGAGTGGGGAATGAGCGAGAGTTTGGAGAAAGAGAGAGAAGGAATCTTCCTAGCCACGAAAGAGTCTAGTAGTAGCCGAGCGGAAAGGCGGGTACAGTCAGGGGAGGAGTGGGGAACAAGATCGAAGGACGGCGACGACGGTGAACGTCAGAGGCGAAACGAGTGGAGAGAAGGGAGCGGGGAAGAGAAGAAGATCCACGAAAGCGGAGCTGCTAGGAAGGGAAAGGAGGGATAGCAGTGTAGCGAGCATTCCAAGCTCGTGGTTCTCGAGAAGGGGCAGAGCGCGTGAGTCGGAAGACAGTGAAGGCGAACAACAAGCCGCGAAACGAAAGAAGGAAAGAAAGGCAGGAAAATCGTCAGAACAGCAGGGAAATTCAGAGGAGAAGAAAATGGCGAATTTAGAGGAGATAGAAAAAATGATGGAAAGACAACTGCAGCGGCATAAAGATGATATGATGAAGATAATAAGAAGAGAATTAAAATAAGAGAT
>NW_017305391.1:109034-111587 GCF_001594115.1 Trachymyrmex septentrionalis | reverse complement strand
AACAGAAGCACAGGCATGGGAATTTATAAATAGGAGAAGGAAGAAAAAGGAGGGAATAAGTAAGGAAATTAAAAGGACGGAGTGGGTAGAGTATTTTAAGACAGCATTAGAGGGAGTTGACGAGAAAACGGTAGAAAAAGGAGAAAGACTGAATGAAGTTAGAAAAGACGAAGGGATAAGTCGAGAGGAAATAAGATTAGAAATAAAAAAATTAAAGAAGGGTAAGGCGGCAGGGATAGATGGGATAAGAAATGAAGCATGGATGATGGGGGGAGATAAAGTAAGTGTAAAGTTAGAGGAAATTTATAGAAAGATTTGGGAGGGAGAGGGATTCCCAGAAAAATGGAGAATAGGAGTGGTAGTTCCGATATGGAAAAAAGGGGATAAAAATGTGGTAGGGAATTACAGGGGTGTCACGCTTACAAGCACTGCGTATAAGATATATGCGAACATTTTAAATAAAAAGTTGGTGAAAGAGCTAGACGAGAAAGGAGGATGGGGCAGAACGCAGGCAGGATTTAGAAAAGGAAGAGGAACAATAGAAAACATAAAGATCTTAAAACACCTAGTAGGAAGAAGACTAAAGGAGAAGAAGAAGGTGTGGGCATTTTTTATGGACCTAAAAGGAGCGTTCGATAAAATAGATAGGAAGGTATTATGGGAAATGATGAGGAGAAGGGGAATCAGTGATGTACTGATAGAAAGAGTAAAAGAAATATATGAGGAGACAAGATGCGTGGTAAGGATAGGGGGGGAAGTCTCAAAGGAATTTTGGGTAAAAAAGGGGGTAAGACAGGGGTGTCCTTTGAGTCCAACTCTGTTTAATGTATATATCGCGGATTTAGAGGAGGAATTAAGAAAAGGAATAGGAGGAGTAAGAGTGGGAGGCGATAAGGTGTGGTCGCTAGAATATGCTGACGACATTGTGGTGGTGGCGGAAGAAGAAGTAGGCTTAAGGGCGATGATAAGAGGGATACAAAGGTATTTAAAAGAGAAGAAACTAGAGCTGAGCCCGGAAAAGTCGAAAGTTATGGTGTTTAGAAAGAAAGGGGGAAGGGAGAAAGAAAGGTACTGGTGGTGGGGAAAGGAAAGATTAGAGGAGGTAAAGGAATATAAATATCTAGGATATTGGGTGTCAAGATACGGAGGGGAAACGGAACACGTGAGAGATAGAATTAGAAAAGCGAGGGTGGCCATGGGATGGGTGTGGAGTTACGGGGAGAGAAAGTTCAAGGGGGACGTAAGATGGAGACTGAAGCTGTTTGACAGTATTGTGAAAGGAATACTTTTGTATGGAGTGGAGATATGGGGTTATAAGGAATGGAAAGAAATAGAGGCTTTACAAGAAAAATATTTGAGATGGATACTAGGGGTGAAGAGATGTACTCCTGGATACATAGTTAGGGAGGAATTGAAAAGGAACAAAATGAGGGTGGAAACGGGGTGGAGAGTGGGAAAGTTTGAAGAGCGAATACAGAAAGGAGAAGGAGGAGAGATAGGGAGAGAAAGTATAGTAGAACGGAGGAAAGAGGAAAGAGAAAAACGAAAGGAAGAATGGACAAGGGAAAGCCTAGAGAGAAGGGAGTACTTATGGAGAGGGGGGGTAAGTGAGGAAGCGCTAAATGAATGGGGAGAGGGAAAATGGGAGCGATTACGAGAAAGAGATATAGAAGTAGATATGCAGCAGAGAGGAGAAGAGGTTAGAACATCAAGGTCGTGTAAAAATTACAGAAATGTAATAGGAATACCAGAATACATCAGAATGAGTAAAAAGAGAGAGGGAAAGAAGATGCAGATGATTGCGAGATGGAGATGTGGTAACGAAGAAAGAGGAAATATGTATTGGATGAATGAAGAAGAGAGAAAATGTAGAGTATGCGGAAAAGAGAGAGAGGATATAAAACACATGAAAGAAGAATGTGTGTTACTTAAAAAGGAAAGATGGAATAGAATAGAGGTGTTGCACGAAGATGGAAGAGGGTATGAATGGATGCAAATGATAGAGGCAGCGCGGAAGAAGAGAGAGGAAGAGAGAGAGAGAGTGAGTGAGAGAGAGAGTGAGAGATAGATATATGTATATACGAGGGGGAACCCAAAAAAAACGGGAATTTTGTCATAACTTCTTTATTTCTCAATATTTTAACACCAAATTTTAATCACCTTCAAAGTATTCGCCATTGACCACAACGCACTTCTCCAAACGATTCTTCCATTGTTCAAAAAAGTTTTTAAATTCACTCATCGGGATGTCCTTTAAGCCTTCCAGCGATTTTTGTTTCACCTCCTCCACAGTGGCAAAACGCTTTCCTTTCATATTCCTTTTGAATTTGGGGAACAAAAAGAATTGGTGTCATGGCGTTTTTGGTCAAAAATTGCTTCACGGAAAGGGCGGTGTGGGCCGGCGCGTTGTCATGATGGAAGAACCAGTCGCCTGTGCGCCAAAGATCTGCCCTTTTCTTCCGGATACTCTCCCTCAATCTTTTCAAAACCTCCAAGTAGAACTTCTGGTTGACAGTTTGACCCGGGGGAACGAACTCCGCGTGCACAACACCT
>NW_017305391.1:80553-108731 GCF_001594115.1 Trachymyrmex septentrionalis | reverse complement strand
TGAGTGAGTGAGTGAGTGAGTGAGTGAGTGAGTGAGTGAGACCGACATGAGTGAGTGAGAGACATAAAATGTAAATGAGTATGAATGTGAGTATGAATTTGTAGATTTGTAGGCGTAAAGGTAGATGAGGTAAATGTTTAATGTGTAAAGTAAGCAAGAAATGTATATGTATATTTAAGATGTATTGTATATAATGGAAGTCCGTGTAATCACGTTGGTGAGCACGTAATAAACTACTACTACTATATAACTTTTTAAAGAAATGCGCTGACTTTTACTTCGGCCTTTATATTACTTTGCCATTCATTTATTGTTATTTATTTTATTTTAACTTCCCACCACATTGTAGCCATCGCTTGCAGCTACTTGACTCGTGTTCGCGCCATTCAAATCGAGATATAAAATAGCAATAAATGAATAAATGTTATCAAATCCTGGTCTTACAGTGACTATTTATCATATGAGTCGATTTATTAAAGAAGTATTTTTTGACATCTTTCACGTCTCACAATATAACACAAGGATATACTAAAACCTGCATATACCATATCTATTAAATTCAAACATATTCTCAAATGAAGATTTTCTTTCTTCTATGTTACTGATCGGTCCTACTGAGAGTGACTCCCAATAGCAATCAGAAGAACAACTTAACATTGTGGAATTAACATGTACTCATATAACTCAAGTACTAACTCGTGTAACACAAAAATCCGAATCTTTTAATCAGTTATCGTCACAACTTAGCACTTTACGAAAAGTACAGTCACTTAAACATATACGTCCTTTTCTGAAAGCAGGGTCTTGGAAAAAGACAATAAGTAAACATAAAATAAATTCAGCAATTATAACAGACACCAGAAAAGCGAAGAATATTAAAAAAAGAAAATAAAAATCTAAAAAAAAAAAATAGAATATGACTACGAGAAATCTATAAAATTGCTCAGAAAAAAAGTTAAAATTAGTGATAATAGTCAAAATAACCGGGATATTTCATTACGTAGCAATAATTCACTTGATAAAATTTGAATTTTATTCTGATTAAAATCAGAATTTGAGGTAGAAAAGAATCTAATACTAGCATCTAATACTATGGCAATCTTTAAAAATACCAAATCATCGATGTTTGGTTACAACATGACAAAACGTAATGACAACAACTGTTGTATCTGTTCAATAAATTATTCTGTAAGTATGGAAGATTGGTATTAGTGCAAATTGTGCTCTGGCTGGGTTCATACTTCATGTGACAATAAGGGAAATTTTAATTTTATTTACAAATGTTTTTAATTAGAAATATTACTTATATTTTCTATTTTTTATCTATTAATTAAAAAAAAAAATATTTATTAAAGAATGACATTTTTATTTGATTTGTGTTAAAGTTTATATAATTTAGTATCCGGCTCTTTCAAAACAGGTAATGGCTCTTTCAAAACCATCTTGTTTTAAAAGAACTGCATTTTCAGTTTATATAAAAATGTCAGTTTATATAATAAAAGTGATTAAATGTCTGTTAATGATTAAATTATTTTTCTGTTAAAGGAGACAATACTTATAGACAATGTGAATATTTAAGTTTTTTAAAGTAATTTTATTTGTTCAACACCAGATTAAATATTTTTTTCCATATTTTGAAAAAAATTGGCTCTTTCATGCCCACTCTTCCCTAGAGTCCTATATTATAAGAGATGCGCAAATGCGATTCGCTTGCTGATTGGCTGAGCGGTCTAACATTATAACAACGTTAAATAAGGTACTGTAAAAGTTGTAAAATATTAATTGAGAAATGCATGTTGGAAAATAAGAATGTTTCTTAATGTAGTATTGTAGTATCTTCAACCTAATCTCTAGAATCTTACACAAGATCTTTAGTACAGCTGCTTTGTATTGATAATCGATCAGCTGCGGGCCCAATATTCCCGGTTTTGATTGGTGACCGCTCAGCAAGTGAATTCCATTTGCGCATTTCTTATAATATAGGAGTCTACTCTCCTCTACCTGAAAGGGTTCGGAGATACTGCGTCTTTCAATTTTTGCACAATCTCTGTTACATCCCAATAAAATTCTCTCTTTCCTTATTATAAATATACGATTTATACCTTATCTTATCTCTAGTTTAGTCTTGGTTTTGATATTTTGTCCCTATTTTATCTTTATTCCGAAACTTTACTATACCTTTTATATTATATATTATAAAATTCTTTTCTCTTTTATAGGGCATATTTAATTTCTTTATTTAAACATTCAAATCAACAGATAACTCACGTTTGTATATCCTTATGCGCGTCACATAGATAAAGATCTATTCTACAATCTTCCCTCTTTTCTTTGGAAGGTCCTTTTTCTAAAATAATAACTAAACAATAGCATATATGTCTAATAATTAAGTAGTATTATATATTAAGTAGTATTATACATTAAGTAGCAGTATACTCGTATATTAAGATCTTCCCGAATGCGAGGATGAATCTTTATTTTTTTTTCTTTTTTCCTTTCTTTTCTTTGTTTTCTTTTTCTCCATAAAATTAAAACCAATTTAAAATTTAGAATATATCATTACTTCACCTCGCATAAGGATGTTAGTTAAGTAAAATCGAATTTTTATTATAAATTATTATATTAACTCTCAACTATTATTTATTAACATTAAACTTGTAGAGCTGGGAGTAGAGCTTACGCGGAGCCTTATCTTAAGGAAACAAGCGCGAGTATAGATTCTATCAAACCTTGAGGGACATTGATTGGTCCTGAAGGGACACTCCCACATTCATTTCCATAATATAAAAGGAACTGCCGAAAGCAGGAACAACCAGAGGGTGTGTAAAAGAGCAAAAGTAGAAACTTATCCAGCATAGTTAGAAATCGAGGTGAGAACCATCCTCGCGCTTCGTCAGAAATTCACTCGTATGTTTTTTTCTTTTCTTTTCCTTGTTTTGTTTTTCTTATTAAACGAAAATACTAAACCAAATCAGCTAAAACTTAAATCTTTGCTCCGCGTCTCATTCAACTACATATACATATGAGTATCCGAGGGGCTGTTGTGACTGTCGCTGCCAATAGCGTGGTCCCGTCTACGACTCCTTCGAAACATTGATAATTTCTTTGTGCTATCTCCATGTCAACTAAAGGCGGATGAAGATAGCGAGAGAAAAGATTGAGATTTCAAATAAAATCAGCTTTCATTTCAAACCACGATCCTTTCCTCTATTTCCAAAAATTAGTGCAGTTATTAGATCAAAACAATCCGAAAGTATACCATATATTCCCTCAAACGGTTGGAATCAATCTCACGTTTCCTAACTACAAGAACATTCGAAAAGTCGATTCACGTAGATTCGCCTATAAGCTTCGTAATCTTTTTGGCACCGGGTTCAAAATTACCCTCCCGAGTAATTATCTAATATTTCCTAGTGAACATCCTTAACCGCACAACTTGATCTCCGACCCCTGGGTAAATTGCTTAAATGCATTGACCTTAAAACTGGAGAAAATCTCAATAGCGACGTAACACCTTTATATTTGCGAAATTAGCCAATTTATAAGATACCGAAAAACGACCAACGGCATTTGAAAGACAATAATTCATACCCGTTTTTATATAATATCTTTTTCATTTTCGTTTGTACCTCAAAAATGACTTACCCTCTTACTGAAATTTTGAAAAACACTGTATCTTCAAATTCTTTGAGGTAAAAACGGGTACAAACAATTCTCTTTTGAATGATATAAAAAACCTTAAATTTGCGCGCTGGTTATTTTTTGTAAATCATTTATTTTTTAACTGTTTGAAGTACAAACGAAATAATGATTGGTACAAACAGGTACAAAGTATAAACGCGCTATAGTATTCATTTTTATTTTTAATCAAGTTAGGCGCTAGGTTTACATTAGTGTTAGTTGTGGAGTCGTATGTCAAATGATATTGTATTATCTGTATACATACATATAAATAAACTGCAGATATACAGACTTATACTTGTATGTCTGCGTATCGTTATTATTATGTATAATAATCGATGGAAAAATTTATATTAATGAGAAGGATTACCTATGATAAAAATCGCAGTTTCTCTCCTGTCATGTCTCGCGACTGTCACCAACGGAAAACGGAAAATTCGTTACGAAATTAATTATGGTGGACGAAATTCCACCATGGAATTAATAACGAGAAATAATAATCGAATTCGTTATCTCGGGTGTAATTAAATATCAGCTTACGTATAATTCTTATATTGTCTTCATTTTTGCTAGGATCGATATGCATAATGTCTATTATATTATATTATATTTTGACTTGTCTTTAGTGTATATACTAGTCTAGATATCTAATAGATATCTTTAAAGAAATATCTTAAAAAACATTTTTCAAGAGAGATCATTTTGATATCTTTAATATATCTATTACAAATATTTTAAAGATATCTTTCAAGATTTTTTTAAGACGTCTATAGATATCTTTTAGAAATTCTACAAAGATATCTTCTAGAAATATCTTGAAAATATCTTTAAAAAGATATCGTTTAGATATCTACAAGACCTCGATATTTTTTAGGCAGTTCTATTAATAGAGATTTTATCAATAATTTAAAAATTTAATTTTTGTATGTTATATTTCTGTATTTTAGGGAGTACCTGTTGTTACATTTGCACTTGGTACATGGCAAATTAAGAGATGGAGATGGAAGCTGAATCTAATAGAAAAGCTAAAGCAACGTACTTCAGCAGAGCCAATCGATTTGCCATCAGAGTAAGATTATGATATTAGAAATTCTAAAAGAAAAAATAAATTTGTATAAAATAGTGCTTACAATATAATATTCTAAATTAGATTTAATTAATCACTATTTATTGTAAATGTTTGATGAAACCATTTCTTTTTAGCCTAAACGAATTGAAAGATAAAGAATATTATCGTATGAAAGTGAAGGGGAAATTTTTATATGAAAAAGAATTTTTGATAGGACCTAGAAGTCTAATTATTAATGGGGAAGCTGTTAGCGAAAAAGGTGGTGGAATATTATCTCGCAAAACAAGTTCGGGATATTATGTTATTACGCCTTTCAAACTGGAAGATCGGGAGTAATTATGCTTTCATTAATTGTTGATTAAAAAAAATTAAGAACAAACTACAACTCAATACTTTTACATTTTCTAATTCAGTATAAAATAAATTTGGTATTATTTCCTGAGTTTAGCTTGATTATTATGGTAAATCGTGGATGGATTCCTAGATGTGATCGCTCAATATATAAAATGGGAAATAAGATTATAGACCCCGTAGAAGTTACTGGTATTATTAGAACAACTGAAGAGCGACCTCCATTTATACTCAATAATACACCTGCGAAAGGTGTATGGCATTACAGGTACATAGTTTACTTATTCTATTAGTCATTTCTGTAGTAATCAAATTTATAAAAATATTTAATACTGTGAAAAATAATGTTTTTTATCACATAAAAATTTAAACAAGTATGTTCTAGAGATTTAAATGCAATGGCAAAGGTAGCAGAAGCAGAACCTGTATACATAGAATTATTGGCCGAGTATAATATACCTCAAGGTCCAATCGGAGGCCAAACGAAAGTAACTTTAAGGAACGAACATTTGAGTTATATAATCACTTGGTACTCGTTGTCTGCCTGCACGAGCTACATGTGGTTCCGACAGTTTATACAGAAATTACCTCTTATTTAAATGCATTTAGATATTTATATACCTGTTATACATAAAAAATATAGAAATGTAATTATGTGTATATAATAATTATTATATATAGTTATGCAATTATATATTTGTCATAATAATTTTTAATTACGATTATACATTATACATTTCTAATTATACATTATAGTTTTCCAATTCTAATTACATATTTCATTGTTTCCACATCTTTATGAAAAATCAAAATGTACTTGATTTGTGCAAAATGAACGGATACAAAACTGAAAAGGAAAACGTAATTCTTTGAATTCTTTATTTCGTAAACATAATAACTGTAAATGTGTTCCATCTCTAAACAGAAATATTATCTAATTGTTCCCCTAGAAAAAAGGCTTCCTTGCCTTTCGCTATCATAATAATAACAACAATGATAACTATAACAACAATCGCTACAAGCTTTCACTAATAAAATCTTTAACAATGGTCATGGTGTACAACATAGGTGCTCAATTAGTTAAACCGAAGGGCCACATTTCAAATTTTGATTGCTTGCAGATTTTCTTGCCGCGCGCGCTTTACTCACATGGAATTTTTTTTTGGAATACGATTATATTTTGGAATATGGTTGCGGGTGCAGGCCGGATTGAAAGGCTGCGCGGACCGGACATTGGGCACCCGTGGTGTACAATATATTTCCACGAAGTTAGCATAAAAAATATTTTTATATAAGTATGAAAATATGCAATATATAAATTACATTGATTTATATAATTATACTATCATATAATATAATAATGACAATAACACTGACAATATAGTACCTAATATTATACAAAAACAGATCGAACAGGGAACTAGCAAGACAGTCAGGGCATAGTAAAGAATGTAAAATAAAATAAATATTTCATTAAGCTCGTTTTTGTGCTCATAATTCGCATCTTTTTTATAAATTTGTAAAAATTTATGAGAATTGAAATATTTTGTTTGGTTAATTTTTTAATTAAATTAGATATTTATAATTATTTTCATATTTAAAAACTATTCCATGAAATTCGTGTGACTCAAAGTATTTACAACAAGATTGTTAATTGATTGTTTTGCTGATCCTTTATCGATATTTCGTTGTAAAAAATCATTGTCATAAAATTGACGAAGTTTCATTAAGATTAATGTTTTTGTTTTGTTGGTGTTCATTATGTTCATTATGTTCGTTATTATTTTTCGAAGCGGGATATACGTCATACACCTTTCGCAGGTGTATTATGGAGCGGTACATTTTATTGTCGCGGTATCGATGTGATGTTCTTAAATTAGTTCAAACACATTGATAACAGCATCACTTTCTTACCTACTATAGGATCCATTCTTGAAAGTTGGCATAAAAACATTACAATAATTTCTATTTTATTCGTACGCGAAATGTTTCGGGAGAATAGGTACATGACAATTCTAATTTTGAAAGCATTCGGAATTAGCTTTTATTAAGAAATGAAGAGACGAGAATGAATTGCTCAACTTCGTTGATATTACATGTCTCTCGGTTGAAGCTTTATATTTAATAAATTTAAGAACGAATAAAATTTTTTTATTTAACAATTGATATGCGATTATAATCCTCTAAAAATTTTACTATCGAAGTTAATCACGTCTTCGAACTTTCGCTTTGGCAACACTCGATGCACCTTTCTTCGGAAACATCGCGTACATTTTTGACTCCGAAAATAAATCTACTCTTGCCTAAACTTATGAAATATGAAATAGACTTTCTTAGACGTATTAATTGTGCTAACTTACTAGATATTTGCTAGATATATTATTCATGCGACGTCTTCGCAACGTCTTCGCAAGAATATTGAAGGCAAGTCGCATATCGATTCCCTCGATCGTCATATCTTTATTGATCCCTCGCATATTTCTAAGGATATGTCTTTGTATACTATTATCGCATTGTACTACATTTTATCCATAGTGACTTTCAGTTATACATTTATAGCCGTAAAAACCACAACGACCATTAGGGCCATAGCACCAAAATTTAAAGCAGTAAGATGTAAGCATTAAGGAAATCAACATGTTGGATTAACTATTGCTTATGGCTTTACGAATTCTTTTGTGATCGGTCTATCGCTTACTGCTTACATTTTACTGCTTAAATTTTGTTGTGTGCCATGGCCCTAACTCTCAGGCAAATCCTTTGGAGATGCTCGCATAGACGATCGCGTGTTTTATCTAACTGGATAACGAAGAACGTACATTGAATGGAAAAATCTTTTTAATCTGAAAATATCGATATTTTTGTCCAATTAAATGGAACGTGCTATACACACTTAGCTAATTAGCTCTCTAATAAAAACGTGCGCATTCCGGAAGGATTCACAAAAAATTTACTAAATTTATTTACAGTAAATAAATATGTTTCAATAGTACAAACGAAATATTAACTAAATGTAAATATATATTTATTTGAAGTTTAGGTATAATTTTTTTATTTTGAGTAAATATTTATTTACTGTAAATAAATATTTTGTACTATTGAAACAAATATTTATTAAAATTCAGCATTTTTTTCAATGTACTCAATTTGATGTGCTTATTCAGCATTCTTCACACACACTTAAACTACCCGTCAGATTTTGTTGCAGGCTAAATTTTATACGCATCTATTTAGATGCGTACAAAATTTCCGTTCCTTGATACATTATATTTATTATATCGAACGCGACTTTACGTGTAATATCTATTGTGAAACTCAGAAAATCAGATGATAGATTAAATAATTTAATCATAATATTGAAAAAAACTAAAAAATGAATCTGTTTTGAAGTTCGGTGTGATTTTTATGCAAATGAAGCATGTAATTTGGAAACACTGAATATGATTCTTTTATATCAAATATGAATAAACGAAACTCAGAATCAATTCAATGACTACTCTTTTGGGACTGTATTAGTAGTCAAAACTTAAATCGAAAATATGATTCACGCCAAGATTTATGTTATTTTTTTCGAATTCGTCTTATTTCTGATTTTGTAACGAAGATATATTCGAAACCGATATGATTTCCTTAGAAACGAAAATATATTTTTAACATTTGCAGCCTCCGCACGAGGATGTCAAATATAATATATTTTTAATATTGTACATATTTAATATTATTAAATAACATATTTTAAATAAAATACGTAATTTTTAAACATGTCATTTTGAAAGTAAAATAACAATTTAAATATTGAAAATTACATTTTTAGAAGAGAGAAAAGCTTTTTTTCTCGATTAACTGTATCAATCTTGTAATTACTGTACATTTTTTAATAAAAATAATGTTTAAAGAATATAATTTTAATTAAATCATCGGTGCTTGATGTAAAGAATAATATAAGAATATAAATTCAGTATGATAAAAGTATTTATTATAAAAATTTTGATTTTTTGCTACTTTATACCATTGCTTTTATATAAAAAACAAGTACTTGTGAAATGTTTTGAAATATTTTATTTAGAATTTTTCATTAAGCAATTTTGTTTGCCTTTCTATAATAATACACTACACATTTAAACAAATAAATAAGAACGGCTTGCTTTGTATTTTTTTTTCTAAACGTTATTATTTGATTAATGCACAGTAATTACAATATATTGTGCTACAATATATGAAATTATATGTAAAAATATAATACAAACGCTTGATCCATAAAATATTTAACATTTATACCCATAAAATATTTAACATTTATACTTACCCAGTCGGGTAAATTAATTTTTTTAAAAACTTTTTTAAAATTAAGTTATGTTAAAGTTAACCTTAAAAATTTAATTTAGTTAAGATACATGTTAATCCATAATAAAATTAATTAAATTAGAAATTAAGTTAATAAAAAAAAGTAATTGAAAAGTTAAAAGTTAAATTTGGTCCAAACGAACAACAAAAAAAGAGAAAAAGAAAAAATTTTACCGTTTTACATAATTTTTTAAATAAAATCGCTGGTTTTTTGTTAACAACTAACGATTATAGAATATAAAAGATCTCAGACAGCACAAAATACTAAAAGATAACGAAAAAAGGTCTTTTTTTAAGTTGCTTTTTCGACAAAGCGGAAGATGTCTAAAAGTTGACGAAAAGGTACATATCGTTTTTAGATAATCTTTTCAACAAAATGAAAAGATGTTTTATAGACATCTTTTTTAAAACTAAGTTATGTTAAAGTTAACCTTAAAAATTTAATTTACTACAAAAAAAGACATTTTTTTGTCATCTTACTAAAGTTGTCATTTTTGCAAAGCAAAAAGTCGTCTAAAAGATATCGGCTTCTTATTGTCGACAACATGAAAAAGATAGCTTTCTATTATTTTGGTACTTTTTAGTTTTTATCATTCATTCATGAGCAGTATGCGGGATCGCCACCAGACGGATGTGGTGGAGCTCAGTTTCATGTGTTTGAAAACCAGAATAAAAGGTGCAGCTATGAGAAATTTTATTCTTTTCATGTCACAGGATTTTTTTGCATATTTTTCCTTTTCCAGGTACTCTTGAACAACTTCTCTACTTCAAAGATAATATTTTCCCATGATTAAGAGAATAAAGTATTTATATGAAATATACGGATAAAAGGAATAATCCCAGGGGCACCGTAATTACTACTTGATTGAAACACAAAAAAATTTGATTCGTGTTCTAATGAACACTAATAAATTTTTTTGTGTAATTGAGAGTTCTCAAAGGGGCTAGTCCGGGAGATGACACAAAAATGGTCTCCATTTGTTATCGTTTGAAACCATCATTAATTCATCATTTATTAGGTCAACTTGAAGTAAACGCAAGTATGGCAGACTTCCCACGATTTTAAAATTGATAACATGTGATTAAAGTTGTAAAACATTTTTTGTTTTTTTCCTAATTTGTTACCTGCTAGCAGGTAATTTATTTTTAGTTATAGTTTACGTCAAAAAAATTGGAAGGTAGATGCCATACCGTTTCTGTAGGTCAAAGGGGCCGACAAATTAAACTAAAGTGATAAACTTCTTAGTGAAAAAAAAATGATTTGTTACCAGTAAATGTAAAAACGTCACGATTTTACTGTATGGACTTTGTTTTTGGTCGATAACAAATCATGACATTTTAGTTCAAAATTCGACAGGTTAGCGTCCCCTTAGGCCCACTCAAACGATATGTGTATTTTTGTATGTTTGTAGTGAAAATAGATAATACAAAAAACAGGTAACACATCATTTTTTTTCCACTAAGAAATTTACCACTTTAGCTTGGTTCTTATCATATAGGACACGGCGAGCATTGGAGGAATGGGATGTACGAGTATATCGTCAGTCATGCAATTTTATTTTGTTTTGTGTAGAAATTAATTTAGAAATGCGATATTATTAAATTTGTCCAAATATAAAAAATATAAAACTAAAAAAAAACTTAAAGATGACTAAAAGATATCCAAAGAAATTATCCTTTAGGTCATGAATAAGACTTATCATATGAATAAGATTATAAGATGACTAGCACAGTGCATCGTTTTTTAATCATTTTTTCATCGACTATATTCTTTTACTAAAAGCTATCTTTATAATAATTTACTATCATCTTTTAATCATTTTTTTATACAACTTTATGCTCTCTGCGGACATAAAATTACTAAATTATATACTCTCATTATCTCCTCGCATTGAGAGTTAAAACTTCAAAAAAGTCAAATAGAAACTTAATACTAGTTATCAAGTGATAACTAAAGTTATAAAGTAATAACTAAATTAAATTAAAAAGTTAAGAGTCTAAAATGTAACTAAGTTATAAATTAAAATTAATTAACTTTTTAACTTAAATTTTAACCCTTTTACTTAGCACTATCCAACTCTATTTATACCACGTAAGATATTTCAAATGACAGCTTGTTGTGAGCATTTTAGTCGAGTGACTTTTATAATACACCCAGAGAACACAAAGTCGTCTAAAAGATGACTAAAAGATAACTAAATTGTTATAAAGATATCTTTTAGTGAAAGAATATAGTCGACAAGATGATTAAAAGATGACAGATGTCACATTGCTAGTCATCTTATAACCTTATTCATATGACTAAAGGATGATTTTTTTTTAGATAGTTTTAATTGTGTTTACAATTTCTTTTAGTGTTTATTAAACGTTATATGTGCCAAAATATAACGTTTAATAACATCGAATTTCTAAATTAATTTTTACATAAAAACGAAATGAAATTGCATGACTGACAATATACATCCCATTTCTGGGTCCTGCAATGTTTGTCATGTTTTATGTGCCTTATCTTTCATCATAGTTTCCTTTGAGGGTTCAATTACAAAAAATATTTTATTAGTGTTCATTAGAACACGAATAAAATTTCTTATAATGCTGTACCTTTTATCCTGTATGATTTTTAAACACGAGAAACTGAACTCCACCACGTCCGTCTGGTGGCGATCCCGTGTACTGCTCGCGAATAAATGATAAAAAGTACCAAAATAACAGAAAGACATCTTTTTCGTGTTGTCTTTTCAGCAATATGAAAAGATATCTTTTCGACTTTTTGCTTTGTAAAAATGACAGCCATAGAAAAAATGTCTTTTTTAAGTTGTTTTTTCGACAAAACTAAAAGATGTCTTATAGACATCTTTTCGTCTTGCTGAAAAGACAATCTAAAAATGATGTTTTTTTGTCACCTTTTAGATATCTTTTTACTTTGTCGAAAAAACAGCTTATAAAAGACCTCTTTTCGTAATTTTTTAACATTTTGTACTGTCTGGCATATAATATCAGGGATGGTAGCTAACGTACGTTACTTGTATCGCCGTTAATTTTCTTATCGCTATTTTGTTATAATAACGATTTGGTGATGGCAAATTTTTATGACTGTAACAGTAACATCAGGGTTGTAAACTCGATCGCACAGAATGGAAGTAACTCGTTACTTGTAACGAGTTACAGTTATAAGTTACTTTTTTGTTAATTTTACTGGTAACTGTATGTCTTTTTTTTGGTAATGGTAACGTAATTACATTTTTTTGGTAACGGTAATGAATTTTAGTAGTTATTTTTATCGTTACACACAATTGGACACGGTCGATTAGACATAAATCACCCATAGCATTTTTGAGACTAAAAAGCTCCTAGGCACTCGTTCGTTGTAATTGGTGCTTGTCGATTTTAAAGAAAAGTTACTTTCTCAAGTAACCGTAAATCCGGATCTACAGTAGGCGTTCTAAGCCTTAAACCATAAAAAATTGACCAACTACAATCGAATGTGAGGAGAATAAGTGATTGTGATTCGTCTATTCCTTATGGCTTATGAGGTTTAAAATCTATTGTAGATCCGAGGTAATTGTAACGAATTACTTTTAGAAATCAATAACTATAGTAACGGTAATTTGTTACTTTTTCTACTCGGTAACTGTAACTTGTTACTTGTAAAAAATAATTTTCTATTATTTAGTCGATTGTTACTTGTAATGTATTGTGTACAAGTAACGATCGAATGACTTTCCAACTCTGGATGTTACCGTTAAGGTAAAAAGATTCGCCATTACCAAATCGTTATTATAACAAAGTAAATAATAATGAGAAAGGTAACGGTATTACAAATAACGCGCTACTTACCATGCTTACAATATGTATATAATGTGCATGTGATTTATAAGCGACTGCACATATAGCTCGTACTGTTTCGCGATACTGTTTCAATTCACATCTTTATTCGAATTTATTAAAAAACAAACTTGTCTATAAATTTGAAAATGATAGTTAAATTTTTCTCCTAAAGAGACTTTAACTTAAGTTGACTTAAGTCGAAGAGACTTTCTCTTTTATCTTTCGTTTACTGCATTATTATTCAGCAGTTTCATGCGCACAAAAAAGCTCGATGTATTCCTTACAGAAATTTAGTATATTAGAAATGATTTACTTTGAAGATTAAAAACACTGAGCAATAGTGTTCTTAATACTTAAAATAAATAATTATTATTTTCTAGTATTAAAGGAGGATGTTAAAAAAAGGCTAATTTTTACCCACAAAGGTGTAAAAGAAATAGTAAAAGAAATAGTGTTTTTTGTAAATTTTGACCTCCTGAATATGACAAAATTATTAAAAAGTTCGTGGCATTTAGGAAACACCTTGAAAAGTAAGCAAGAATATTGAAATTTGTTTAGATATATCGTGTTATGTTCAATGTTTTCATCCTATCCATTTTTTATTATAACATTATTGTATTTTCAAGAGGTTACAATCTATAAAAAACATTATTCCCTTTTTACTTACACCTTTGTGGGCAAAAATGGACCTCTTTTAACATTTTCCTTTCAACAAGAGATGTATGAGGATTGATGTGTCAAATAACATGTTGTCAAATAATACGTAACTATAAACTTCTTCATTCTCCTTATTGTTTTCATGTTGTTTTTTAAAATGACATTATAAAATTTATAAAAAGACAAGCTTTATAAAAGAATTTAATGCGATAACTTGAACAGTAACATATATACCTTGTCTTATAACTATAAGCTCGACTTACAATTAGAATTATATCCAATATTTATATGAATGATTATGAATACAACCGACGAATTGCATTGCCAATTCAAGAATTGATTGCAAATCAATGATTTATATACTATGTTTTCTCTATTAACAATAATATCATATCCATAATGCAAACAATGAAAAAGAACTGAATCAATTCTCATAACACTATAATCGACAAACGTCTTTTTCGACAATGCCCTGCTTTATCGTTAATGGTGAATGTTGTTTTTGTAGATTTTGCAGATGTCTCGAACGACACTTAAGATGTTCAATTTTCAAACTTTGTTAATTTTTCGCAAGATGAATTCAACAATAATTACCATTCCAAATAGAAAAACAGATAGGATTTCTAAGTTTTACAAGTAATTGTACACTCCAAGGTGTATGTGCGTATCGGTGTGTCTTTGTCGTAACTTTGTTATTCATTGAGCACACAGGTGCGGACCAGGGCGTCGCAGACAGAATAGGGATCGCAATTGCTGCTAGGCCTCCTGTCTTCCAGGTAACCCTTCTTCTCCTCAGCAACACCACGAGGAATGCGAATGCTGACGTTTCGATTGGCTACCCCAGCACTGAAGTCATGAATATTACTGGTCTCACATTTGCCAGTCAGCCTGCGCTCGTTGTCTTTCCCTCCACGCGGATCGTACGCCTGAATGTGCCTGAGATGTTGCTTGCTGAGCTTGTCGATCGCCTTTTCGATTTCAGCGATACCGTTATCACTGCGCATCGCCTTCGTCGAGAAGTTGGTGTGAGCACCGGCGCCGTTCCACGAACCGTCTACTGGTTTCGGGTCTAGGCTAACGATCACACCGTATTCTTCGGCGATGCGTTGCAGAATGAATCGGGCGATCCACAGATCATCTCCAGCATTGATGCCCGCGCACGGTCCCACCTGGATCCATAATAAAAGACACGATAATAACTCTTTGTAGAGAGATATTTTCTTCTCGCAGAGAACTTTATAAATTAAATTAAAGTCTCGAGTTATTTAAAGTCTGTAAATAAAATTTCCGATAAATTATAATTATCAAATTAAATCTGCGATATGATCCCGATAAAATTTCTACTATTTTTAATTTTATTCATTGGATTTTAATATTCAAAATGAAAAAAAATCGTTTAATTACATTAACTTTAGATAAAGATACATCAATTTAAAGTACACTAAAACCTACGAACATCAGTTAAAGAAGTTTCGGAACAAATACTGATTAAAGTTAAAACTGTCGATGTTTGTTATAATGTTATCGGATTAGACCGCATCTTAATATATAACAAAATTCCCTTTTTTCTTTATAATCTTTATAATCTTCTTTATAATTGTTTAAAGAAAAATTGTTTCTGAACGCTGGATGCGTGTATTCTCTTTTTTTATTACAACGATTTAGTTATTCACCTGAAATTCCCATTGCGAAGGCATCACCTCGGCGTTGGTTCCCGCGAGCTTCACACCAGCGTAGAGGCAGGCCCTGTAATGGGCCTCGACGATTTCGCGACCGATCACTTTATCGGCGCCGACGCCACAGTAATAGGGACCCTGTGGGCCTGGAAAGCCGTTCTTAGGCCAGCCAAGTGGCCTACCATCGAAGTCTAAGAGAGTATACTCTTGCTCGATACCGAACCAGGGCTCTTGATCTTTAATAGACTCCATCGCCTGGTTTGCACGATACCGCTTGTTTGATTTCGTTGGCGTCTTGTCGCTGTAGTAGGTATCACATAGCACGAGCTTATTATTACCGCGGCGGAAGGGATCGTTATAAATCGCTACTGGATAGAGGAATATATCACTGTTGGCACCGTCGGCCTGGTACGTCGAGCTGCCATCGTAAGTCCACGTAGGTAGGTCTGGAAAAGATAATTGCATTTGATATTTCGTGTAGAAATAGCAATAAATTATTAAGCAGGTCGCGTTTAATTATTAAGAAGGTCTGGAATTTCTTTCTTAGTAAAATTGCAATTCGAGTTTCTTTAGTTACTATTTTCCGCAATCAATTTAATAAAAAATAAATTATTAATCATTTTTTAAGAAAAAGTTTTTTAAGAATAATGACAAACATTATTAGTACAGTTGTAATAAAACTCCTGCTCTTATTTTTATTTTTATATTAGCGCGAAGAAAAATAAAGTTATGTAAATTTCAACGAACTTTTGCGATTGCTAATATTATGTAATTTTTTGTCTATTTATTACTATTTTAACTTTTGACGTGCGTTTTAGTTATAAGTTTTTAAAGTCATCTTTTATTGTACTGAGGATGGTCAAATCTTGACCGAAATGTCTACTTATTTATTTGAAAACATTTTTTAAAAATATATAACTTGTTTACATCCTTTGTCGTGGCTGTATTATTTAACCTTTGTAAATTATTAATCATTTTTAATTTTTAAAGAAAATATTATGTAGTACTTTTTCAATTTCTGATAATAAATATATCAATCATTAGCTAGCCTTTAATCCTGAAAAATAAATCTTCAGATTAAACTTTAAAATGTAGAAATGTTTAAAATGTTCAATATAATTCTTACAAAATATTCAAATTGATTTTTTCTCCGAAATGTAATAATTAAGAAACGGGATTTTTTCATCTATTCATATTTATTGATTTAATCAATTTTAATGGCTTTTAATTTTTCATCAAATTTTTATTTATCCCATCCACTTTTATCAATTTCATACAATTCTCTATGAAAGGAATGTCTTTGGAAGTTCTTAGGATCTTTTTTTAGGAGAACTGTGTTGTATGGGCGGTTACATCCGGATATATTAATATTCCAATTTATGAGTTGCAAGACAAAGGCAGTTGATTACGTAGACGTGTTATTTTTAATAAATAAATTTTTTCAAGGAGACATGTGTCCATAATAGATTTTCTCCTTTCGAGGAAAAACATTTCTTTAATAAAATATCCTTTCTTTTTAGGAAAAGACATTTCTTTTAAAACAAATTAAAAAATTGAAAGTCTATTAGTCAAAGTTGGTTATTAATCACCATTCATTAAAAATTCTTTTTATTTAATAATTATTTAATAATTCTAGTTAAGATACAATCCAAATAAATTTAGTTTTGATTAATCATTAAGGGGATCCTAAAGCGAATCTCGAACTCCAACGAGTAAGTCACCAAAAGTCGCGCCGCGCGCCGCATATGCTACCACATCAATATCTCAGATATCCAACTTATGATACACGCAGTCGCACATTCGTGTCAATTTTCGTATAACAAATTTGTCGCGATAAAGCGTCTAACAATATGTCTAATTCTACGAAAATAAACAAACAAATAAACGGCGAAAGAAGAGTCAGTAGGTTAAAAAAAACATTTAATTAATTAAAATTATTAGGCGACGATACATGAACAGATACGGAACGGCGCATATAAATGTGTAAATGTATAAAAATGTATAAAAATATATATATATTACAAGTTTCGGCTACGAGATTGAGCCCTCTTCAGATGTAAAGCGCGAAAAAATAGACGATAAGTAAAAAATAAGTAAAAAACAATTCATGTCGCAATTAACATTAAACGTAAAGAAGTAAAATTCAGATGGATCTCAAAAATACGATTGAGCAATCAAGGTGTCCATTATCAAAGCCAGATCGCTAGATAAGACCGAAAAATAACTTGTAAGAAAAAACAGACCTTGACAATTAAAAACGCCGTTATCATGATAAAATTGCAAACTCACCAGCAAACCCGAACAAATAAAAATGATCCCCCGCACATGCAAAGGTGAACCATGTGTAAGCCGTAACACTCCGGCAATATTGCACATGCCAGAGCCGGACATGTCGGCGTCGCTCACGACGTGACCGCTCGCTTAAACGGAACACAACGCATTGAGAGAGGAGAGTCATACTTTGTTTATGATCGGTATATACGCTTTGTGGAGACTTTCGGTGTCAGTTTGTAGATTCTGACTATTTTTTTGTTTTTTAATATGCAACATTTCAGAGATTAGCCGCTTTCTGTAAGAAGGTTCTTCATCCAGGATCTGAACATCGTCCCATTGAAAATCATGATTATGAAGAAGTCTATGCTCGGTGATAACGGAGCGGGTAGAAGTTTTGTATCTAATATGGTTACGGTGTTCCGCAATTCTAGTTTTTAATTTTCTGCCCGTCTGCCCGACGTAAGATGCGTCGCAATCATTACATAGAATTTTGTAGACAACATTATTTTTTGATGTACGAGGACAAGTGTCCTTTTGGACTCTGATGTACTTGTTCATCTTATTAGGGCTGTGGAAAGCTATTCTGATGTCGCCTTTATTTTTGCGCAATGTTCTGAATTTTTCTGTGTGAGACGAAATGAAGGGGACCGTAAGCCACGAGGTAGATTCTTTCGTAACATCATTATCGGTTGTGACGTTATGTACGTTGTGAATTTTTTTAATTAAATTTTTTATTCTTTGGTTCATGGTGTCAAAAATAAAATCGAGTGGGTAGTCATTTAAGAGTAAGATATTGATAATGAAAGTCAAATTTTTAGTGTGAAATCTATTGTCAGATAATAAAAATGCTCTGTCGACTAACGAGAAGATGGTACCTTTTTTTTGTGTCAAAGGATGATTCGAATGAAAGTTCAAGAATCTACTATGCTTTGGCACTCCCATGGGCTCTCCAATATCACCCATAATAGCGGACCTAGTGATGAGGAGATTGGAGACGGTGTCCTTGATATCGTCGAGCGTTGACACATTATTTTACTATAGATACTTTGACGACATATGTACGGCGGTACATCCCTCACAAATAGATAGGTTACTAAACCATTTTAATTCATTCCATCCGCGCTTATAGTTTACCGTGGAAAGAGGCGGAAATGCGATAAATTTCCTAGATATTACCGTGTCGGTTAATGAAAATCAATGTTATTTAGATTGGTACCGTAAGCCAACGTTTTCAGGTAGATTCTTGAATCAAAAAATAATGTTGTCTACAAAATTCTATGTAATGATTGCGACGCATCTTACGTCGGGCAGACGGGCAGAAAATTAAAAACTAGAATTGCGGAACACCGTAACCATATTAGATACAAAACTTCTACCCGCTCCGTTATCACCGAGCATAGACTTCTTCATAATCATGATTTTCAATGGGACGATGTTCAGATCCTGGATGAAGAACCTTCTTACAGAAAGCGGCTAATCTCTGAAATGTTGCATATTAAAAAACAAAAAAATAGTCAGAATCTACAAACTGACACCGAAAGTCTCCACAAAGCGTATATACCGATCATAAACAAAGTATGACTCTCCTCTCTCAATGCGTTGTGTTCCGTTTAAGCGAGCGGTCACGTCGTGAGCGACGCCGACATGTCCGGCTCTGGCATGTGCAATATTGCCGGAGTGTTACGGCTTACACATGGTTCACCTTTGCATGTGTGGGGGATCATTTTTATTTGTTCGGGTTTGCTGGTGAGTTTGCAATTTTATCATGATAACGGCGTTTTTAATTGTCAAGGTCTGTTTTTTCTTACAAGTTATTTTTCGGTCTTGTCTAGCGATCTGGCTTTGATAATGGACACCTTGATTGCTCAATCGTATTTTTGAGATCCATCTGAATTTTACTTCTTTACGTTTAATGTTAATTGCGACATGAATTGTTTTTTACTTATTTTTTACTTATCGTCTATTTTTTCGCGCTTTACATCTGAAGAGGGCTCAATCTCGTAGCCGAAACTTGTAATATATATATATTTTTATACATTTTTATACATTTACACATTTATATGCGCCGTTCCGTATCTGTTCATGTATCGTCGCCTAATAATTTTAATTAATTAAATGTTTTTTTTAACCTACTGACTCTTCTTTCGCCGTTTGTTTGTTTGTTTATTTACGTTTACATTTAAGAGTCTTTACATCGTTATTATTAATTTTACGAACTCGATGTTGTTTGTTCGTGTAAACTACGTGGGAACTATTATTTTGTACGTAGTACAAGTTGCAAAGCTTTCATATCAAACAAATATTGTCACGACTTGACAGTTGAGATGCCATGTTACACTAAGAAATGATAAAAAATAAATTAATTTTTAAATTTTTGATCGTCCTCTGCATAGACTCCACTTCCCAGACACGTATCAATGCGTATATTTTAATTCTGGAAAAGGATTTTCGAATCGATGATTTAATCGGTAAAACAGGAGGCTTTAGGATCCCCTTAAGTCATCTTAACAATGTTAATATAAATAAAATAAAACTTATATATATACAATTATAAAGAAAACAACTGTTTTTTTTTAACCTTTTTATAATACGTTTAAAATTAACTCTATTGGTTAATTTTAAAAATTAATAAGAATAATATCCCATTTCTCTCTTCAAATATTCTATAGCTGTTTTATTAAAGAATTCGTTAAAATTATAAATATCAATTAACAATAGAATGTTATTGACCATCACTCGACACATGTTTTAATATTATCATATTTTGTGACTTCTCCGGTGTTTTATTTTAATTGACATTTAATAAAAGTATAAATTAGTTTGGATTGTTCTCAATTTTCTCATATTATTTACAGATTTATTGAAATTTTAACATTCAATCGATCAGCTGATTGGGAACAATGTCTGTCAACGTACAATCTATCGGAGATTGTTAACTTATTTTTACTTGGTATTATTGTTTCACTCGTCTACTGCGGATTGTGACTGCTATTATAATAAATCTGAAGATGGCTCGATCCAGAAACCAAAACATGTAATTATTGTTTGCTTAGATCATCGAGATATTTTATTGCTCTGAGATATTTTATATGTTATATCATCAAGATTTTTAGAGGAATGATATCGAGAATCTGTATTATTATACTTATATGTTTTTATTCGAGTTTTATTAATTTTTGACTCTTACATGTCCTTTACTTTTAGCATTGTTATTAGCTCCTGAGTATTATGTTTATTATAATTTTTATTATCCTTATTCTTATCAAAATTTTTGTTTAAGTTCCTCATCATTCTTACTTTCATGAGTTTAAAATTCCTTTTGTGCATGTTCAGCATTTTGTCTAGTTACTTGCGCGAACGTGATATCATCTTTCTATTATTAGTTTATGTCTCGAATCCTCGAGGGATCTTCTTTAGTTACATCCCTTTTTCTAAGAGTCGGATATCTAGCCTTTTGTAGTTGTTTATAGACCGTGCACCCTTTATAATTTGCGGGATGATTGCCTCCACATAAAACGCACTTGACTCCATCAGATCTTTCTTTTCTTAGGCAGTTTGCTGTTAGACAACTAATAGCAAACTGCCATCTAGCATCCTTAACACATTTGACACATCTCGCTCTGCGATAGCAGAATTTTTTTGTGTGCCCATAACGCTGGCATCTAGCACATTGTGGAATCTCACGTTTAGGACGAGGAGGTTCAAATTGGACTTGACAATTCAGAAGGGTCGTTACTTTATAGATATCTTTATTGTTAAGTTCCGATTTCAATTCAACAATGAATATGGGTAAGGGCTTTCAACAATAAATATGGGTAAGGGATTTTAATTATTCTCTGCTTAATGTTCCACAGGTTAACCACCTTATGCCCAATTTCCTCAATTGCGTCTTTAATATCCTCAGTATTAAGTGTAGGGTGCACGTTTTTTAAAATTACTCTAAAGCTTCTATCTTGCTTGGGTTTGTACATGTGAAATTCCGTTTCCTTCAAACGTAGTTCTTTTACAATAGTTATATATGCCTGCGTAATTTTGGGTTGGATTTTGACCTATTTATCTCGAAGTATTTTAATTTCATACTCATTGTTGACTCTGTTATTGAGTAGCTTCATAAGGGATTGTATGTTACATCGACAAATATGGGAGGAGGTCTGGGTGTCTTAGGCAGCTCTTCTTCATTGTTATTCTTCATCTTCTCCTTGTCCAAGGAGTTCATACTTATTTGTTGTTGAGACAGGTGCACTCAGTTAATAATCATTAATTTTAGTTTGCTTATGTTTTCTTGTAAGCTCTTTTAGGCTGTTTCTGTATCTTTTCTTGCTCACTATATTCTATGTTTGTTGCTGTCACCAGATAAGTTTTGGTTCTCAGTTGGTTGATACTTGTTTTTTCAGCTTTCCGCTATTATGGCTCGGAAGTTCACTAACTGAATGTGAGCGACTTCTAATTCCCTCCATGATTTTATTAACTGTAATTTTATTATTCATTAATATTTGTAAGCAATGTTTGGCCCCCCCCCCCAGAATCCTTGGCGCCAGTCTCCCAGGAGGGTGGATTGCCTGGACTAGTGTCCAAAGTACTATCTGGAGTAGTTTCTACCGAATAAGTTTTCTCTATTGCTTATTTTTGTTGCTAGTTTTGGTCCGCCCCGGGTATTTTGTTTTTCCGATACTCCAGTAGGACTAACTAATGCAATTAAATGCAATGTCAAACTTAATGTCAAATTTTATAGCCAATATTACCTTGAATACCCTAAATATTGCACTGTGGAATGCCAATGGGCTCAACACTATCTTGAGTTGGAAGCATTCATTGACATGAATAGTATTGATAATGCTAATTTCTGAAACGCACTTCACGAGTAAATATCATTTTCATATGAATAAATATAAATTTTATCAAACAATGCACCCGGACGGTAGAGTACATGGAGGAACGGCTGTATTAATTAGAAATAATATTAAACATGTAATTATTAGAGATGTAATCCTATTAGAGAAAAATACATCCAAACGACCAATATTATGGTAGAAGATTGGAAAAGTCCTATTGTTTTTTCGGCAGTATACTGCTCACTGTAAAGTTAATTATTATTATACAAATAGTTATTCAATTTGCTGGGACCGCGTTTTTTGGCAGGTGGGGACTATAATGCTAAGCATATACGATGAAGATCTAGACTGTGTACACCTAAGGGACATGAACTGCTGCATGCAGTCGATGCCCTTGGTCTTAATGTTATATTAACTGGACAGCCTACTTATTGGCCAATTGAAGAGACCAGACCTTATTGATCTTGCTATCACCAAAGGGCATATCTACCCGACATCGATTACAAATCGAGTTTGGATCTTTCTTCTGACCATACTCCAGTTTTAATTACATTGAGTAGTCAAATTATAAGGAGCGAAAATACTTGTTGATTGCACAATAGAAGAACAAACTGGCAAAAATTTTTAGAAAAAGTTGTAATAAATCTTAATATAAAAATATTAAAAATGAAAATGATATCATGGAAGCAGTGCAGCACTTCACGGAATGTACTCAGCTGGATGCTTGGGAAGCTACTCCTACTATCACCAGCACAGAATGCACATATGAATATTTATCAAATATGAAGTAAAAAATAGATTATAAAAGAAAAGTCAGAAAGCAATAATAATACACAAAATGCCCGCAGATTAAAAAACATCTGACCTACATTACTAAAGAGATAAAAAGTCTTGATTGATAAAAGAAAAGGACAAGGGTATACAACGATATCTAAGTAACATTGACGCTACTAAAGCCACTGACTATTTGTTGGAAAGCGACCAAGAAATTGAAGCAGCTACAAACCTTATCTTCACCCATACGTAGGATGAATGGAACCTAGAAATGAAAGGCTAGAAATGAAGCCGAAAAGGCAGAAGCATTTGCAGCACACCTGGCAAACGTCTTTAAACCTAATCCTAGTATCGCTTTAGCTGACATTGATATCAATAATAATAATAGTCAGGATGCTAAAAATCATGATAAAATTCAAGAAGCAAATTCCTCTATAAAAAAGTTCATTAAATTAATTTTGTAAATGAGGTGACTAAAGTTATTTACAAAATTAATCTAAAAAAAGCAGCAGGTTATGACCTAAGTCTTAAAAGATCTGCGAAGAAAGGGTATTAAATATTTGACCCAGCTCTATAATAGCATACTGAGAGATTGGCTATATCCCGCTGCAATGGAAGGTTGCACAAGTCATAATGATCCAGAAACCTGGGAAATGTGCGGAGGAGGTGACATCATATAGTTTACTTCCCATTAGTTTACTTCCAGTTCTTTCTAAAGTACTAGAACGGCTAATACTAATACGCATCATGCCAATTATTGAAGAAAAACAGTTAATCCCAGAGCATTAATTTGGCTTTAGACAGAGACATTGCACAATGGACCTGGTGCATAGAATAGTTGACAAAATACAAATGCCCTGCTCACTAGTATTTCTAAATGTATCGTAGGTCTTTGATAAGGTCTGGCACAAAGGTATGCTCTATAAGATAAAACTGAACTTTCCCTATAATCACTATAACTTCTTGCGAGCATATTTAAGCAACCGACATTGCCTAGTAATTAAATATGGAAGTGCAGTTATAAAATTAAATAAAATACAAGCTAAGGTACCGCAGGGAAGTGTACTTGGTCCAGTATTGTACCTGCTCTATACAGCAGATATACCATCTCAATCTGGCACAATATTAGGTATCTTTGCTGATGATACAGCAATTCTAGCGTCTCACCAAGATTGTGTGCTTGCATCCAGATCCCTACAAAGTAATCTTAATGATATAGGTGAATGGTGTAAGTGGAGGATTAAGGTAAATGAAGTTAAATCCATTCAAGTATACTTTTGTCAACAAATGTAAATCATGCCCGCCTGTCTCATTGAATGGTGTACAAATTCCGCAAGCTGATGAGGCTAAGTATCTGGGTGTACACTTGGACAGAAGATTGACATGGAAAAAGCATATTATCATTAAACGGAAACAAAAGAGTCAAATGCTAAGGAAAATGTACTGGTTGTTGAGCAGAAAATTAAAACTCTCAATAAAAAATAAAATACTCCTGTACAAGGAGTGTATAATCAAACCAGTGTGGATCTATAGACTGCAATTGTGGGAGCAGCAGCAAATTCTAATATTGAAATTGTTCAGAGATACCAGTCCAAAATACTGAGAATTATTGTAGATGCCTCACGGTACATTACAAACGAAATCGAGACCTGGAAATACCAATGGTTAAGGAAGAAATCAATAAAGCAGCGAATAAACACAAGACCAGATTGGATAATCATCCCAACACACTAGTTGCCAATCTTATGAAACCGAAGAAGAAAGCTCGAAGACTGAAGAGAGGAATACCGCAGAATTTGATCTATTGATCTTTTGACTGTTATATACGATCAATTTGCTATACGTAAATAAACGTATATCTAACATAAGAGGTGCCTATATAGCACTTGATATAGTAGGGTGTGTCAAAGGACATACACCGATGCTATATAACATCATCAAACTATTACTGAATGCCGCAATGGTAGATTGTAATACTAATTAGGAATTTAAAAAAAAATATGCCCTTTACTTAGATTTATTTCAATTAACAATAAAAATGTTGATGTAATAAGGAAATGCCAATGTGAACCGATAGCAGTTCTTTATGTTTTATCCAATGTTATTAACATAAAAACATATGTATAATCGTTCGATCGTCAAATCAATCATTAAAACTATTGTCATTATTGAAATCTTCATATATCATCTGTTATATTTTACTGAATATATAAACAGTACATATTCAAAAAATTTCATTAAAATAAATGATTCACAAGAAAATTAATAAGTCAAAATAAAATTATATTAGTCAAATGTACTAAAAACTTCGTTGCAATAAGCATAACGATGGTCTGTTACGTTAAGATGTGAATACAGAGAGAGATATTACGAGGGCAAGTCAATAAGTTTTTAGAAAAACATAGTAAAACATTTTTTTTGATCGATTTATTATACTTTTATTTCTCAACATAATCTCTTTTCAGCTTGACACACTTGATCCAACGATTCTCCAACATTTTCAAGTTGTCCGAATAATATGATTTGTCCAACTCTTCAAAATAAGCCTCTGTTTCGGCGATGAGCTGCTCTCTCTGGTAGTAAATCTCTTTCCTCCGAATCATTTCTTCAGGTTTGGAAACAGGAAATAGTCGCAGGGAGCTAAATCTGGCGAATATGCTGAATGGAGTAGCGAAATTTGGCCGGGCACGTGTGAATTCGTGCATTGTCTTGATGAAAGAGTATTTTCTTCTTCGCCAAATGGGGACGTTTTTTCTTTAAAATGTTGAAACGGTCCAATAAGGCTGCGTAGTAATCGCCATTAATAATTTGCTTCGATGGAAGATCGATATGAATTATACGGCGTGCATCCCAAAAAACTGTGGCCATCACCTTTTCGGCCGACTTCACGATCTTCACCTTCTTCGGAGCTGGTTCACCCGATGAAGTCCATTGTTTTGACTGTTCTTTCGTCTCGGGTGTGAAGTAATGGATCCATGTTTCGTCCACAGTAATAAATCGACGCAGAAATTCATCTGAATTACGAATGAAACATGTCCAAAAATTGTTTTGAAATCGTCACACGGTTGTGCTTATGGTCCACAGTGAGCAAACGCGGCACCCATCTCGCCGATAGCTTTTTCATATCCAATTGTTCATGCAAAATTGAAATCACTGTGCCATATGATATGCCTGTGACCTCAACAAGCTCGCGCACTTTCACTCGTCGATCAATCAAAACAATATCGTGGACTTTATCGATGATTTCTGGCGTAGCAGGCTCAATTGGACGCCCGAACGAGGTGCATTACATATGGATGTACGACCACGTTTCATTCACCCAATTGTATACAGTCGCAAACGCTGGTGCAGATGTGCTATGAACATCCAACTCGGCTTTGATTCCTTTTGGCGTTGAACTTTTCATATATAGTTTTATCACTGCACGAAACTCGTTTTTTTCATTTTGAAAAATACAAAGGGCTTTTATGTGTTTATACGAAATTTGGAGAAGCTCATATTGACCCTTTTTCTTTGTAAAATAATTTTTATATAATAGGTTTTAAAGGAGAATTAAAGATATAATTACTTGAATCGGTAAATAACAAATCTAAGGACTCTTCCTATACAAAATAAATAATAATAAGTAAAGGGCAAAGTAAGAGTCGACACATTTCTCTAAAATTAACCGAAGAATATATTACAATTAATAGAAGTAAAATTACATAAAGCAAAAATAAAATTAAAAATAAAAAGATAATAATAAAAAGTTACAAGTTTTGGCTACCGGATTGAGCCCTCTTCAGACATTAACATAACGAAAAAATCGTAGTACAAAATCAATTATCGCACATGATCGCATATTCATTACATTCACAGTTCGGATAAGTTTTGATGTAGAGTTCGACATTATTTCCGTACGATTGAACAGTCAAATGTATTAAAAATATCTTGACTTCCGGTTCCGGTAAGTAAGAGTGAGGAGGAATATTTTGTCAGCTCCGAAAAAATAGAGAATTTTCTGCCGCTTTCTGCCTTCGGGCCTTTTTTGCTTGCAGGAGACTGGTAAGCACTTTGAATTACCGAGCTGGACAACGGCGAAGACAGGACAGGTGTGTACCTTTGCGACGTATAGAGAAAAAAAAAAGAAAAAAAAAAGATAACCTAAATTCGCCACGTGGGCTATCGGCACCAAATATAAGGCGCGAGGTTGCCAAATCTAGTGAAGTGGCAACAGCGTCTCCGGCCGTAGCAACCACGATCAACTGGCGCCGCCTGTTGGAGAAAGGGGCAAAGTCTATATGCATCGTATGCAAAAACAAACAGGGCATTGCAAGTAAATGGAAAGGCAGCAGGAGTCATTGAGCGATAAAAGTATTTGCAGGAGAGGCAGACCATCAAACGCGGATAAATTGAAGCGAGAGAGGAGAGGGAGTGGAGTGAGCGTAGCGTCGGTTGAGTCGTGGCTTTCGAAGAGGACGAGAGAAAGCGAGACAGAGGACAGCGGAGAAGACGGTGAGAAAGGGCGGCAGGAGATAAAGAAGAAAAGGGAATCTGTAAGGAGAGAAAAGGAAAGTCCGGACGACAAGGTTGAAAAGATGGATGAATTTAAGGAAATGATGCAGAAAATGCTGAATGAGATGAAAGAAGACTTGAAGGCTAAGATGGAAGAGAATAAAGAGGAATTAAAGAGAGAATTGCAGAAGCAAAAAG
>NW_017305391.1:75302-76637 GCF_001594115.1 Trachymyrmex septentrionalis | reverse complement strand
TAAATCCGCAGCGGCGGAAACCGTGTAATTGTAGCGCTGGGTCGAAAATTTATATGTATGCGGAAAATTTTTGTTATGTAAGCACAATTTTGTGGAAGCAATAAACGTTTATATGTATTAAAAATATCTTGGCAAAGCTCTAGCTGATAAAAAAGATAAAATAAAAACTTCTTACAAAAAAGTATCCACGTAAATAAATTAACATACCGGAAATCTAATTAAAAAATAATAATAATAAATAAAAACTCACCAGAAATCATGTGTAAAATATTCAAACGAGCGTGTCCATAAAAGAATAAAAAACTTTTGGAATATATATATTATAGAAAGAAGGAACACAGATGTGTAGGACGGACATTATGTATCGATTATTATGTACGTTCGGTAGCGCGGATCACCACAGACTGAGAGAAGAGACGAGAAGTTAGTACCAAAAAGTCAAATTTTATTTATGATGGGAATGATATAAGCCTTGTGAAGACCTTTAGTGTCAGTTTGTAAATTAATACCAGTCTTCTGCTTCCTGATATTAAGCATTTCGGAAACCAAACGTTTCCTATAGCAAGGCTCTTCGTCCAAAATTTCGACTTCATCCCATTGGAAATCGTAATCATGCTGTCTCCTATGCTCTGTTATGACAGAACGGCCAGAAGTGCTGTATCTAATGTGATTGCGATTCTGTAATCCTGGTTTTTAATTGTCTGCCCGTCTGTCCAACGTATGACGCATCGCAATTATTACACGAAATCTTGTAGACCACATTGCTCTTCGATGTATGTGGACAAATATCCTTCTGTACTTTAATGTATTTGCCCAATTTATTGGGACTATGGAAAGCTACCTTGATGTCGTTTTTATTGAAACGTTTGAACTTTTCCGTGTGGAAAGGGATAAATGGTACCGTAAGCCAAGAAGCAGATTCATTCGCACAGACATTGTCAGCCAGAACTTTATGTGTTATGTGTCTATTTTTAATTAAATTTTTTATACGTTGATTAACTGTGTCAAAAATAAAGGTCAGTGGATAGTCATTGTCTAATAAAATGTTAATAATGAACGTCAAATTCTGTGTATGAAACCTAAAGTTCGATAACAAAGAAGCTCTGTCAACCAGCGAAAGAATAGTCCCTTTCTTTTGTGCCATGGGATGATTAGAATTGAAATTCAAAAACCTCCCTGAAAAAGTCGGCTTACGGTACCAATCAAAAACAAATCTGTTCATTAATAGATATAGTAACATCCAGAAAATTAATTTCATCACCCCTCACTTCTGAAGTAAATTGCAGACGCGGATGGAATAAGTTAAATTGTTCTAGTAACACGTCAATTTTCGAG
>NW_017305391.1:67619-74956 GCF_001594115.1 Trachymyrmex septentrionalis | reverse complement strand
TATATATATATATACTCCACAACATTTGAATACTATCAATAACTGACAGATTAGGCTACATAATCATAGATCTAATTACCAAAGTTTTTTCATTATAAAAAATTTATGATCAAAAAAATGCTTTATATTGAGCTTAATGCCGCGTATAGACAAATGGACTTTTACAGGTCTCTTTTTCATGTGGTGAGCAAGCTTTCTCGCTGTCTCCCTACGAGGATTTGTGATGAGTTTCTCCACACGCAGGAGAAATCATGCAATCTTTTTTTTGAAAAAGAGAAGAAAAGATTAGAACTTAAATTTCTGTGGCTTTGCGATAAGAAAGAAGCACAGACTAGAGTCAAAATCACGCCGATACAGATGCGATGCATGCAACAAATCGATTCCAACAGTCGTGTGCAACTCGGTTCTTTTTACTCTTAGTTCTCATGATGATACATTGCATGTTAATAACCCTTCTCTTAGTTTGTCTCCTAGTTCTTTGATTTCCATACATCCCGACTCCTTCCCTTCACATAGATCATCTTCCTTGTCCACTGTTAGAGACAGATGGTTTCTAAATTTATCTTCCTTTGATATTCCAATTAACATACAATGTTTTTTGCAATTAGGTGAAAATTTCACTCTTCCGTTCAACAACAAAAACAAGATTATCTTTGATTGCATAAAGAACGTTGAGAGTAGCACACAACGAATGTCCATTGATAAGAAAATTGCTGTCACGAATCATTCGATTCCAATTTTGAATAATATCATATCTTCTCCAATTTTCACATCACCGATTGACAAACTATTACTGAAAATGGAGTCTGATACACGCATCTTTGTGTCGGCACATCCTAACATCATTTTTACACACGCTGATAAAGGCAACGTCACGCTTCGGACAAAGACGCATACTTGAACAAAATGACCACTTTATTGAGTGACGTAGACACATATATTTAGATCAAAAAAGATCCTACTAAGAAACTCACGACGGCTTTAAGGTCCATGCTCACCAGATGGAAAACAAAAAATTATATTAGCGACACTAAGTACAGAATGTTATATTGTAGTGATGGATCACTTCCGAGAGTCTATGGATTGCCGAAGATTCATAAACCTGACTGTCCTATAAGGATCATCGTTTCTTCGATAGGTAGTCCGCTGTATCCATTGGCTACATATTTACATAACATACTATTCAAATCCATTCCCAAAGCGAATAGTTACATTAAAAATAGTTTCGAATTAGTCGATAAATTAAAAAGATTACACATTACCGACGAATATAATTTAATTTCATTGGATGTTAAATCTCTGTTTACGAATGTTCCAATGGAGATAGCGGTTGACTGTGTTAATGAACAATAGGATTTTATTTCCAGGGATTGCTCTCTTCCTAGAGAGGAATTTTTGGGAGCGATAAAATTTATTCTAAATTCCACATTTTTTTCATTTAACAATACAATTTATAAGCAAAGCTTCGGTACTCCCATGGGCTCTCCTTTATCATCTGTAATAGCGGACTTGGTAATGAGGAGACTGGAGACAGTGTCCTTGATGTCGTTGGACTTGGATATGGTATTTTATGTTAGATACGTGGATGACATTTGTACTGCGGTTGCTCTCTCGAAAATTGACGTGTTACTAGAACAATTTAACTTATTCCATCCGCGTCTGCAATTTACTTCAGAAGTGAGAGGTGATGAAATTAATTTTCTGGATGTTACTATATCTATTAATGAACAGATTTGTTTTTGATTGGTACCGTAAGCCGACTTTTTCAGGGAGGTTTTTGAATTTCAATTCTAATCATCCCATGGCACAAAAGAAAGGGACTATTCTTTCGCTGGTTGACAGAGCTTTTTTGTTATCGGACTTTAGGTTTCATACACAGAATTTGACGTTCATTATTAACATTTTATTAGACAATGACTATCCACTGACCTTTATTTTTGACACAGTCAATCAACGTATAAAAAATTTAATTAAAAATAGACATAACACATAAAGTTCTGACAATGTCTGTGCGAATGAATCTGCTTCTTGGCTTACGGTACCATTTATCCCTTTCCACACGGAAAAGTTCAAACGTTTCAATAAAAACGACATCAAGGTAGTTTTTCATAGGCCCAATAAATTGGGCAAATACATTAAAGTACAGAAGGATATTTGTCCACATACATCGAAGAGCAATGTGGTCTACAAGATTTCGTGTAATAATTGCAATGCGTCATACGTTGGATAGACGGGCAGACAATTAAAAACCAGGATTACAGAATATCGCAATCACATTACATACAGCACTTCTGGCCGTTCTGTCATAACAGAGCATAGGAGACAGCATGATCACGATTTCCAATGGGATGAAGTCGAAATTTTGGACGAAGAGCCTTGCTATAGGAAACGTTAGGTTTCCGAAATGCTTAATATCAGGAAGCAGAAGACTGGTCTTAATTTACAAACTGACACTGAAGGTCTTCACAAGGCTTATATCATTCCCATCGTAAATAAAATTTGACTTTTTGGTACTAACAGTCTCTTCTCTCAGTCTGTGGTGATCCGTACTACCGAACGTACATAATAATCAATACATAATGTCTGTCTTACACATCTGCGTTCCTTCTTTCTATAATATATATATTCCAAAAGTTTTTTATTCTTTTATGGACACGCTCGTTTGAATATTTTACATATGATTTCTGGTGAGTTTTTATTTATTATTATTATTTTTTAATTAGATTTCCGATATGTTAATTTATTTACGTGGATACTTTTTTGTAAGAAGTTTTTATTTTATCTTTTTTATCAGCTAGAGCTTTGCCAAGATATTTTTAATACATTTGACTGTTCAATCGTACGGAAATAATGTCGAGCTCTACATCAAAACTTATCCGAACTGTGAATGTAATGAATATGCGATCATGTGCGATAATTGATTTTGTACTACGATTTTTTCGTTACGTTAATGTCTGAAGAGGGCTCAATCCGGTAGCCGAAACTTGTAACTTTTTATTATTTTTTTATTTTTAATTTTATTTTTGCTTTATGTAATTTTACCTCTTGTTAATTGTAATATATTCTTCGGTTAATTTTAGAGAAATATGTCGACTCTTACTTTGCCCTTTACTTATTATTATTTATTTTGAGTCGGTAAAACCATCTGTATTTTCCAATGTTTATCTAATTCCTCTATTATTAATTATACGTACTATATCATTTGTATCAAAGATTTTATATCAACAACTGGCGCCAAGTTAAATTCTATCAAATTAAAAAATAAAATCCAAGTGACTATCCAAGATACTATCTTTATCAAGTTATTTCTATTTTTATTCATGTACAATTTTTTGCAAAATTAATGAGTGGTGGTAGGGGAAAGTTAAACAATTTGATATTAAAAAAAGTGAATACACTATTATAAAGAGCACAAAATATTATAAAACTTTGTATTGAATATTTTTTTATATATCGCATAGTTTCGAAGATATTTGATAAAAATGATAAAATCCATATTTTTCGGAGAGATGTTTCACCGTCTAAATCTTAAGATACGCTGGTAAACAAAATTATGGGTCTAATATTTTTTTATACTCTACAATATATCCAGAGCCTATCAAAAGTAGTGAGGGATATTGTTAGTTAATATCGGTATATAATTTCATTTCCATTCGATCTCCTTTTGTTAAATATTATTATAAATGAATAGAAATCGATAATGAATAAATCGTTTGTCATTTCCTAGCTTTGTTCTCGACCATTTCCCAATATTCATAATTGAGATATTAAATTATAAAGCGCCGAATATCTGTCATATCTTAGCGCGGGGAGTGGGAATTGCCTGGCAAGCGCCTCGCACCGCGCACATCGTCGCAAGCCACTAAACGTCATAACTCGAACGTGCAGGCCTTTCGGATGCTTAATAATTATATCCGATCATATAATTATTAGGAATATCAACTGATATTGGTTCACATTGGCATTTCCTTATTACATCAACATTTTTGTTGTTAATTTATTTGGAGAACCTTATATTTGTATTTTTATTATAAATATCAAGGTATTAAATATTCAAAATGTGCTAAATCTAATTACTTCAAAATATAATTGCAATAAAGACATGACAAAAATAGCTAGATATTTAGAATAATATTATTTCGAATACATAGACAAAATTAGATCATTAGATTATTAATATACGTGTTGTGCACTTACCGGATGGATGTTTCGGCACAAAGTTCAGGGTCCTGGTCTTGCTACGTAATCCTTCGCCAGTACCGTCGATCCAGATGTATTTCGCCTGGATCGCATTTTCCGGTTGGGGTAGATTAAGATACTTTTGCAATAGAGTTTTGTCTAATGCCGCATTTGGCGAATCTTTCAACATACTGCGCGACATAGTGATACTGTAATAAAAGCAAGAATATTGAAATGAATAAATAAAATATACATCTCGAATCGCAATCATCCTTTGTGAAATCATCTTAATGAATAAATGGCAAGAATTAGAAAAGAGATAATCGTAAAGTGTAAATTTAACCGTGTAATCAAAAAATGATTTGTGGGATCATCTTTTCATGAGATGGTAATTAAATTCTCTCTTCTCTCTGTCTCTCTCTCTCTCTCTCTCTCTCTTTCTCTCTCTCTGTCTTTCTCTTCATGTAGAGTTTTGCATTTGTAAGCATCATTTGTTCTTATTTATTAGACAACGAGGATATATTGATGTTTACAGCTCGTGAGCGGAATGCACTCATAAATATTCAAACATATACAATGTATGTATATATATCCCAGATAGTACAAGATATTTATGATAGTAATATTTATTACTATTCATTTTTTGAAGAACGTTACATAAATATTTTATATATATTTTATATAAAATTAAATAATATGTCAAAAGGCTCAATAAAAATAAAATAGGAATATAAAAGAGGATTACGAGCTTAGAACAAATACTTTTAATTTAGATCGTTAAATCATGCAAACAATAACACACGTTTTGTATCCGATCGGGTCATTTTCAATGTAATAACAAAAAGTTAGTTATAAAATTTTTCTTCGCAATAAATTAGAATATGTAAGAAATACATAATAAAATATAAAAATACATACTATAATAAAATATGGCTCAAATAATTCACATAAAAGAAATTGTGCTACGAAAGGCTACGAGCCAAAACAAACAAATTTTAATGTACGTAATATAATACAGTTGACATTAAATAAACATAAAAGTAAAAATAAAGACAAAAATATGTCTACATAAAACTGACGTTTCGACCCCAATCGGGGTCGAAATTCGATTTCCAAAATTATAAAATTAATATACAGGGTGTCTCATTTTAATCAATCATCTCTTGAAAAGTGCATTTTAAGGAAAAATGTTTCAGATAAAAGTTTTAGGATTTTAAGGAGTACATAAGATGATGCCATTGATCAGACATCTTACGTAATGCTAATGCCTGCGATGCTGTAACTCGCAAGCCTTATAACTCGAAAAGTAATTAATGAAAACTTAATTATAGTGTTTTGAAAAGCTCTCGAGGTAAGCTACAAGAATACGTAATACAAAATGGGGATTCCGTTTAAAAAATTCAAAGTGACCTTGCTCTGACCTTGACGACGCTATCCAAGGTCAAACCAATGGCATCATCTTATGTACCCCTCAAAATCCCAAAATTTTTATCTGAAATATTTTTCCTTAAAATGCACTGTTCAAGAGATATTTAAGATGATCGATTAAAATAGGATACCCTGTATATAAAATGGCTGACTAAAAATAGACTAACAAAAGATGACTACTTATAGATATGCAAAATACTTATACGATGACAAAAAATGATTAAAAGTAGATTTTGGTTGTTTAGGCCATTAATTCAAACATATCGCTGAATACATGTAGTCCATGGAAAGTAGATTCTGGATTTACGCCAAGTATACAATTTCGTTAAATATCGCTGAATATAAATCGCTGAATAGTTGTGTAGTTAACGGAAAACAGATCCTGAATATACGCCATGGTTAGATTACAAAAGGCATTACCAAGTATAAATATATCGCTGATAATGTCATTAAGTAAGCCAATTGCTGAATAATCCTTCTAATGAAAAGTTAATCCGGATTATATAAGTATAATATTGAATTGTATAAGAATTAAAATGTACAAAAATTTAGTTACCAGGAAGAAATGTGAACTACTATACGATATATAAAATTCGGTTAAATAAAACAGAGTTCAAAACAATACATGTAAAACATAAAACATAAAATAGGTAAAATAGATAAAGCTGAATTTAATAAATTTAAACTATCTAAAAAATGTTTAGAAACGTAAAGTAATTTGTAAAAAAGAAAAAAAAATCTTAAAAAGCGCAATGTCCTATAATAAAATTGTAGTATCAGAAATAAAGATGATTCAAAGAGTAAAATTATAACATATTTAAATATAAAATAAAGCAAACTTGCGATAAGGACCACTCTATATTGTCAGGCAATAAGTAATGAAAAATGATGACCTGTAGGAAACTAACTAAAGAAATTGTATGGAGAGGGTAAAATAGAAAACTGTGGCAATTGAGAGATTACTTATTCAACCATTATTTTCTTTCGATATGTGGACGATATCATTTTAGCAGCTTCAGGTTATTCGTTAAATGAAATCCAAAACGTTTTCAATTTATTACACACTAGACTTCAGTTCACCATGGAAATAGGTACTAACAGAAGATTGAATTTCTTAGATACGGTTATTATTGATGAAAACAAAATTATTTTTGATAAATATATTATAAACTAACTTCCTCGGGAAGATTCCTCAATTTTTATTCTCATCATCTGACTTGTCACAAAAGGAGTGTAATTGGTGCTGTTGATAGAATTATACTGCTGTTCTATCCACGATTTCAGTATAAGAATTTGATTGAGGCTATTAATATTATTTTAGATAATGGATACTCTATGAATTTTATTTTTTCAACAAAAAAGATTAAATTTTCATATTTACAATAATAATAATAACATAGACATTAATTTAAATAAAAAATCATGCAAAAATATTTTACTGTACCTTATGTTAAATGTGTCTCTGAAAGTTTTTTACCCATAGCGTTCAAACTTGGTTGCAAGCTATGTTATTCAATTCTGAATATTTTGAAAAGTTACATTAAAAGAGAAAAAGACCAGCTAGATTGTCTCCCATCAGAGTGTTATTTATAAAATACCCTGTGGGAATTGTGAAATTAGTTACATCGGCCCACAAAAAGGAGACTAAAAAACTAGACTACAAGAACATATGTCAGACAAAAGGAAAAAATCGGGATCTCCTTCAGTTATTATGGAATATAGAATTATTA
>NW_017305391.1:60699-67519 GCF_001594115.1 Trachymyrmex septentrionalis | reverse complement strand
TATGTCAGACAAAAGGAAAAAATCGGGATCTCCTTCAGTTATTATGGACCATAGAATTATATGTAACTATAATTTCGATTGGAACAATGTTAGAATTCTAGATAGTGAACCATCCTAAAATAAATATTTCTGAAATGATTCACATTAAGAGACAAAAACAGGGCTTAAAGCTCCTGATTACTCCAAGAACTCTGCGTTGACGGTGGCGACACACAATCAGACGGCGGTCTGATCAAACTGGCAAAACTGATAGCCACATACTTAAGTGCGACCCTATGTCCGTGTACTCGCCTGCGGTGCGCTAAGAGTGAACGAGATAGCGAGCTCCTTTTCACACTAGTCGCTTGTTTCAAGCGACCGAAAATGCTTTCTCGACAATCTCAGCCGTTCGGCGGCTCTAGGCATCAATAAGGGGCGACGGGCATTCTAAATAACATATAAGTTTTAATAAATTGTAATAATAGTGTATCCCTCCCATTAATCCAAAATAGTATAAATCATGTTAAAACACAACAGTTTACGAGATATTTAATTGTTTATGATTTTTCATGCATGTTATATAGTATATCCTTCCTTCATAAACTCGAGTAGCAAGAATAGTTCAGTAGAAGTAGAATTTTACTGGAAAAAAATTGTAAACCTATCTCTCCACGAAAGGCCATCAGAAAAGAAATGCGTATATTTGAGACTCGAGACTTGCGAAGAAAATATGCGAAAAAAAATCAATGCAAAAAGCACGTTTTTTGCTTATAAAGTAAAAGATTGTGAGTGTATGAAAAAAAGTTTGGAAAACATAGGTATGGAAAACATAGGTATTTGAAATACCTATAAAATGAGACGTGGAACATTAAAATCGATCTATTAGTTCATTAGAAAAAAAAATAGAAAACACTAAAAAAGTCCTTTTTTTCACTCACACTCTGTTCATTGAGATTTAAACGCAAAGCTTTGAAAATCTCGTAAAATGTAACCTTCGTAATGACAAACAAATCTAGCCCTGAACAAGCCTGAAATGTTCATTAATTTTTGCAAAAAGGTATTTGTTCACTAAAAACCTGTTTGCGAAAAACTTAATTTCTTTATCTTTGAGCAGTCGCACAGCAATTTACAGGAGTGATTTTTCTTCTTCAAGAGTTGCATTATCTTAAATCTCTCAAAACGATTTTTTGCAGTTAAACTACTATAAAACGACTTTAAAAAGAGGGTATCTTTTTTTGATAAATAACATATTTTTTTTGTATAAAAAAATGGAACAATTCCGTTAATATGCATTATATCAAATAGCCGTGTGAAGCATTCGACAGCTGACATTTTTTTTTTACGAATTTAAAAAAAAAAGATTGTTTTCTGATTATTAGGAGCCGAGATAACAATTTTTTTTTTTAAATTACTGTGGCTTTAATTTTTAAGATAAAGAGTTATGTCTGACATCAATTTGTCAAGGAAGAATTGAATTTGCTGTTAAAAAGTTCTCGAATTTTTTGCTGCCGAAAAAGTTTGTTTAAAATTATTGGAAAGTTGAGAAACGTGAGCGAGGCAACGCGCCGGTCGGAGTGGGGGAAGCCAACGCGGTCGAGTGGGGAAGATCGGGTCACTCGGCGGCTCGCGCATATCTGATTTTGTGCGTTAAAATTTGCTAAATTTACATTTTTTAAAGCAATAAATTAATGTAGTAACATGATTTTTTAAATCTGGAGTAGCTCGACGAGATATGAATAAATAGCTTAACCAAATGTTTCGCAAAGTAATTGTAATCATGAAATTTTTAGTTTTTCGTATCTTGAATTTTTATTTTTTCAGTTTACTATATTACTAAAAAATTACGTTTGAGTATGGAGTGCATTTCTAATTAACAAATTTAAGCCACATTAGCTATGTTTCTTTATTTAATATGCTGTAAAGTGTCCAATTGGACAATTAAATGTAGTGTAACTGAATATACATAGTTGCAAAATATATTTTTCGTGCAACACTAATTTATTTTTATATTTGCGAAAGTTAGTGTTATATCTTCAACAGTTACGCTAACATTTGGCAAATTATTTATTAATTATTTGTTTACATGTGTCATATTTGCATCTGCAATCAAAATTCACAAAAACAATTTTGTACTGATAATTTTGTATATGTAATTGTTTAATTGGACATTTTTTACAGCATATTAAATAAAGAAACTAATGTGACTTAAATTTGTTAATCAGAAATGCACTCTATACACAAACGTGATTTTTTTAGTAATAAACCGAAAAAATAAAAATTCAAGATACGAAAACTAAAAATTTTATGATTAGAATTACTTTACAAAACATTTGGTTAAGCTATTTGTTTATATCTTGTCGAGCTACCCCAGATTAAAGAAAAATTTTGTTTCTACATCAATTTATTGCTGAGAAAATGTAAATTTAGCAAATTTTAACGAAATCAGATACGCGCGAATTGCAAAGCTACCCGATCTTTCCCACTCGACTGCGCACCGGCTTCCCCCACTCCGCCCGGCACGCTGCTTCGCTCGCGTTTCTCAACTTCCCAATTTTTTAAAAATTGGTTTTAAACGAACTGTTTTGCCAGCAAAATATTCGAAAATTTTTTAACAGCAAATTCGATTTTTCCTAGACAAATTGGTGCCAAACGAAACTCTTAATCTTAAAAATTAAAGTCACAGTAATTTTTTGAAAACAAATTGTTATCTCGGCTTCTAATAATCGGAGGATAATTTTTTTTTAAATTCATAGAAAAATATCAGTTGTCGAATGCTTCACACTATGATATGATGCATATTAACGGAATTGTTCCATTTTTTTATATGAAAAAAGATATTTACTTTTTAAAGTCGTTTTATAATAATTTGCTTTATATAATAAATTGCAAAAAATTCTTTTATTACTAAATGTACGTAATAGTGCAACTCTTGAAGAAAAAAAATCACCACTGTAAATTGTTGTGCGATTGCTGAAAGATGAAGAAATTAAGTTTTTCGCAGACGAGTTTTTAATAAACAAATGGTTCTTTGTAATAACTATTGAACATTTTAGACTTGTTCAGAGCTAGATTTGTTTGTCATTACGAGGGCTACATTTTATGAGAATTTCAAAACTTTGCGTTTAAATCTCAATGAATAAAGAGCAAGTGAAAAAAAAGTCTTTCGATGTTTTATATATTTTTTTTATACTTAACTTAATAGATCGATTTTAATGTTCCACGTTTCATTTTGTAGGTATTTCGATTACCTACATTTTTCATACCGAACTTTTTTTCATACAATCAATATCTTTCATTTTATAAGCGAGAAACGTGCTTTTTGCAATTATTTGATTTTTTTTCGCATATTTTCTTCACAACTCTCGAGTCTCAAACATACGCATTTTTTTCTAATGACCTTTTGAGATTTTCGTGAAAAAAATGCTGGTTTATAATTTTTTTCCGGTAAAATTTTACTTCTACTGAACTATTCTTGTTACTCAAGTATATGAAGGAGGGGTATACTATATAACATGCATGAAAGATCGTAAACAATATAACATCTCGTAGATTGTTGCGTTTTAATATGATTTATACTATTCTGTATTAATGGGAGGAGTACACTATTACTACAATTTATTAACACTCTTATATATTATTTAGAATGTCCCCCGCCCTTTATTAGTGCCTAGGGTTGCCAAGCGGCCGAGATTGCCGAGAAACAAGCGACTAGTGTGAAAAGGAGCTCGCTGTCTCATTCACTCTCGGCGCATCGCAGGCGAGCACACAGACATGGGCTCGTGCTTATATGTGTGTTACAGCGCCGCACCACGATAAATGACCGAATTTATAGACGTGGAAAAGTGATATTTTGACGACGAATTTATGCCATTTCGTTATTATTTGCTTTAATTGTGGAAATGTGACTTGTCTCGCACTTATCAAAGTCGTAATTATCGATGAAAACTAAAGTTATCTTGGAATTTTGTATGGAAAAACATATATTTTACTCGGTTCAACAGCTGTCAGACCGTGTATTTCTGCAGAATATAGGCTCACTTTATGTACCTTTTACGATCATTTACTGACTGTCAAGAGAGGAAAGGACAGTTTTCATCAATTTTTACAAATGTTTTAAAGCGATTTCGTCATTTCGTTTCATCGAAATTATCTTTATTTAAAAATAGCATGCAACATAAATTAACGTGTCATTTCTCGCTTCTGACGTCACGATTTCAACATGGCCGCCGCGACTAATCAGGAACCTTAAACAGGCAGAATGATACAGAAGCATTATTGGACTTCTATCTTCCATCATATAATATAATCATACAATCTCTTTGCCCCTCTTAGTTTTTCCCTTCCTATTTTACCCTCTCCATACAGTTTCTTTAATTAGTTTCGTACAGGGTATCAATTATGAAACTTTATCCCTAGCATGGAAAGTAAAAAGTGAAACATTTCTCTATTAATTTCAATGGTAAAAATTTTCACTTTTCACTTTCCATCCTAGGGATACTTTCATGATTGATACTTATGTCGTCATTTTTCATTACTTATTGACTGATATAATATTATATGAATGATATAATATAATGAATATAAAATGGTCAATCCTCATCGCAAGTTTGCTTCATTTTATATTTAAATATGTTATAATTTTACTCTTTGACTCATCTTTATTTCTGACATTATAGTTTTATTATCGGACTACGCATTGCGCTTTTTAAAGTTTTTTTTTTACAAATTACTTTAAATTATGTTTCTAAACATTTTTCAGATAGTTTAAATTTAATAAATTCTTTATCTATTTTACCTATTTTATGTTTTATACATGTATTTTTTTGAACTCGGTCTTATTTATATGACCGAATTTTATATTTTATACAATACATTTCACATTTTTTGCTGGTAACTAAATTTTAATTCTTATACAATTCAATATTATACTTATAGAATTCGGATTAACTTTTCATTAGAAGAATTAATCAGTAATTAGCTTACTTAATGAGATTATCAACGATATATTTATACTTGATAATGCCTTTTGTAATCGAACCATGGCGTATATTCAGAATCTGTTTTCCGTCAACTACATGTATTCAGCGATATCTTTGAGTTTAAATTTCATAGTCTAAACAACCAAGGTCTACTTTTAATCATTTTTTTGTCATCCTATATATGTCATCTCTATAAGTAATCATCTTTTACTAGTCTATTTTTAGTCAACTGTTTTATATTGTATATATTAATTTTATAATTTTGAAAATGACCCAATTAGGGTCGTTAGTTCTATGTAGACATATCTTTATCTCTGTTTTTATTTTTATGTTTATTTAATGTCAACGTACGTGTTATATTATGTACATTAAAATTTATTTGTTTTGGCTCGTAGCCCTTCTTAGCACAATTTCTTTTAATAAAATATAAATTAAAGGTTAAAAGTCTAAAAACAATATTACAATTTCAATATTGCAATATTACAATTTACTCAATTTCCTTTTAATCTATCCAACATGCGTCATATCACAATTTTTACACGGTATTTTATATACAACATTTTTATTGCTCATTAACGGAAGAACATCTTTCTAAGATCTAATCATATTTCCCAATTTATTAAGGCCAAAAAAAGCTAAGTTTAAATCCGAGTCTTTAACTATATTAATAAATTTATTAGAAATATTAGAAATGTAAGGAATAGTGAACCATTATTTTTTATTAATATTTTCCGAGTTATTATCATCTCTAGTCTTATCGAATTGGTTAAATAGTTTTTTTAATCTTTCGTCTATAGAAAAATAAATTTTAAAGGATAATTATTACTCAAAAAGATGTTAATTATAAAAGACAGATTTTTATAATGATATAGATATAGATATAGATATAGATATAGGATGTGAAAGAAGTATTGCTCTATCTACAGTTTTTATTATAACTCCTTTTTTCTGGAAAGAAGTGCTCTCAGACAACTAAATCTCCCTGAGAATGTAGGCTTCCTGTACCAGTCAAACTCTAAAACTTTATTATTATTAATGATTGTCACATCTAAAAAATTTAGTTTGTCATCTCCAATTTCTATTGTAAATTTGAGTCTATCGTGGAAAGAATTAAAAACATCTAGTATTTCTTTAATTTTTTGATGAGATATAGCCATAGCTATGTCGTCTACGTATCTAAAATAAAATGACAAGTCTAATCCTAGAATTTGTGATTGAAAGTTCTTTACAGATTCTGTAACACGAAAGTATTAAAAAATTATTACGTCTCTAAAAAGAACCTAAGTAGTTGGATATGTTGTATATCACAAGCATTAGTCCAACCAGTATTAGATCAATTGTAAAATACGTAACATTCTTCAAAAGCCTCTAGTCAATAATAGTAGTCAGTTCCAAGTGAATAAATTATTATAATAGATTTCGCAATGTATAATAATCTGTTAAATAATTGAATATATATATATATAAGAGTATATATACTCGTATATACATTATATACATATACTACTGTGATCAAAAAGTAAGGTGAATTTTGTTATAAAATAAAAAATCTTTATTTATTCATCCAAATCAATTTGATCCCCTTCAAAGTAATCCCCCTCCGATACAATGCACTTATGCCAACGTTTTTTCCATGCCTCGAAGCATGCCAAAAAGTCGTTTCCCGGTATAGCCTTCAAAGCGCGCAGCGATTCACGTTGAATCTCTTCAATAGATTCAAAGCGGTGTCCCCGGAGCGGTCTTTTGAGTTTGGGAAATAGCCAAAAGTCACACGGAGCTAAGTCAGGTGAATAAGGCGGTTGCGGAACGATATGAGTGGAATTTTTGGCGAAAAACTCACGAAGAATCAATGCCGTGTGAGA
>NW_017305391.1:45407-59145 GCF_001594115.1 Trachymyrmex septentrionalis | reverse complement strand
TATATATATATATATATATATAATATATACATTAATTTTATTGGTAATGAGATAAAATTCTTTTTATTGTTCAATTATATGTACGAGTATATATCGCTGATATTGCAATATAAATAAATCTTAAAACAAGCAAAAACAAAAAAATATATAAGTATAAATACCTTAATTATTACAAGCGGGGAATGTAGGAATTTCGATAATAAAATATATTAATTGGAACAAGTCTGCGATGAGATTAAAAGTATATGCTATAATATATATCAAGAGACAATTTACAAATGAAACAATATCAAGGAAGAAAGAAAAGAATAGAAAAGCGGAAAAAAGATTGGAAGGAGTATGGAAGAGGAACTAGGAAGAGAGGAGAGAGAATGAAAAAGGAAAGAAAGCTAAGAAGAGGAAAGGAATATATAATAATTTGTAGATATGACTCTGGCAACGATTCCGTGTCAATCTGTTTATTTAATCCCTGTCTTTGTCTTTTTATATGTACCATTTCAAATATAAATCTTTTATTGTAAGATTTAATTAATTTAATTTAGTTTATTGCAAAGCTATATGAAAAAGTTGTTAAAAAAAAAGTTGTGAAAAACATATTAACAGAGTAATAGACATAAAATACGATACAATAGATTATAGTTAACATAAATACAATACAATAGACAATTGTAACTTGCAAATCATTAGGCGTCAGCAAAATTGCTGTTACAAAGCCTACCAGTAACAAAATCAGAATAAGACATAAGAGATAAACTAATATCTAAAATCATACACATACACATACATCCACACACATATACACACATATACTCACATACACACACGCGCATACACCCACAAACACATTAATTACATCAGTCTCGTTTAAATACTGTGAGTGATGAAAGAGGCAGCGGAACGAAAGGAGGACAGAGAGGAAGAGATTTTTGTTGAATCAGGAAAGAAATTAAAATGTTTGATAGAGGTGTAGGAGAAAGCAACACGGAACTTAGTGGGCCGATATATGAGGAAGGATAAGAAATTTTGGTATTTAGTGACAAGAGGGTTAAAAGAGGAATGATGCTCAGAGTTCAACTGAAGGAGACGTTGTAGATATAAAGGAGTATTGAAGCGAAAAAGGGAAAATACAAGACAACACAGGTGGAGAATAAAACGTTGCCAAATGTTTAGCTAACCAGATCTCTGATAATCCGGAGATATATGGTCATATTTACGAACATAATAGGACAAGCGGAAACAAGAATTTTGGACACGCTGAACACGATTTAGCTGATATTAGTTAAAAGCAGGAACGTAGACAACATCAGCGCAATCAAATAGAGAAATAACAAGTAATTGAGAGGTGAGGAGTTTTTGAGAGCAGGAAAGGATGTGGCGAAGGGGATAAAGAAGACGTAAACGAACATAAGCAGCCCGACTTGAGAGCCACGTGTAACTCGAATGACCATGAAGAGTCAATATGGATACCAAGAATCTTAGTAGAGGAGGAGCGAGGAATTATAATAGAATTAAGAGAAATGTCAAAGGACTGAGTATAGGACAATATTGAGGAATCACACAATTAGCAAGGATGATTTAGAAGGATTTAGATGCAGGGCATTATTAATGGACCATTCGACGACAGATTTTAAGTCTGTATTCAAAGCAGAAGGTTACTAAAACATCAAATAGATGAAAGGATTTGAGAAGAATTACATCATACAGGAAGAACTCGGAGGACAGAGAAACATTAGACAAATCAGAGACAAAAATATTAAAGAGTAAAAGTCGTAGAATGGAACCCTGGGGAACACTAGAGAGAACGGCACGAGATGAAAAGAGAGGAAAAGGATTATATACGAGGACTTGCTGTATGTGGTTTGTAAAGAACGAGCAGATTAGCGAGAGAGCAGGATGGGAAAGACCGCATAACTTCAGTTTAACTAAAAGTAGATCATAATTGACGGACCTTTGTGAAGTTCAGCGCAATGATGAAAGTAAGGTGACAATTGTCGAAATTACGAAGCACGATGTCAGAGATGTGAAGCAATTCCATCGTCGTGCTGTAAGATCGACGAAAGGAGGACTGGCAGGAGGGAAGGATATTAGAATTGGACAAAAGCATTAAGCTGTGAGTAGATATACTTAAGTAGCTTTGAGAGGAAAGGGAGGAGATAGGACGAAAAGATGAAGGAGAAGAGGGGTTATTAGTTTTAGGAATGGGAAAAACAATTGAGTGTTTCCAGGAGGAGGAAGAAATTTATTGTAGCACATAGAGAAGGGGATCAAAACATTGAAGAAGGCACAATAGGAGCATGCGGAGAGATCAAGAGGCCCAACGGAAGTCAGACGAATGCGCTTAAAAATATAAAGATCACTGGGAGTGATTGGAGCAAAATTGAAGGTCGAGGAAACGTGAGGAGAGAAGGAAAGAGGGTGAGTAAAAGAGTTAGAGGAATAAGACGAAGATGGTAGAGTGTTAAGAAAATGATTATTCAGGATGGAAGGGTTTCTGAGGTGCAAAGGTATAGAAGCAGAGGAAAATTGTGTCCCGCCAAGGGCACGGAGATTTTTCTAGAATTGGAGCGAGGAATCAATTTTAAGGGAGGTAGAGAGGAAGGATTTTTTTTCACGACGAATAGCAATATTCACGTCGTTCCGCAAACCCACTGCCAGTCCGCAGGAGACTGAGATCGCTTGAATCTAAGAAGGGCACGTCTCTTCAGCTCAATGAGCCGTCGGATTGTACCATTTAGCCACGGCGCAGGGGGACGAGAAACACGCCTATAAGTAATCGGGGCGAATCGGTCAAAAATTGCAGTAAGAGAGACCGTAAAGGTAAGATCATCTCATCAACATACGACACCGCATATAAAGAGAATCAATCTATCAGCTCCAGCTCATACTCAATGTCTTAAGGCCTGATTGCATGAATGTTACGCGAGACAGACACACGACCAGGGCGATGTGGTCGCGGAATAGCCAGCGTCGCATGGATGGTAAGATGGTCACTCACACTGGTCGCATCGCTGACTCCGCACTTAATCACATTAATGCTCGACAAGACAAAAATAAGATCCAAGATGGTTGTCGAATTACATGTTAAGCAAGTTGGAGCATCAATTAATTGCCCAAGAGGAAACAGCGACGCTATATCAAGTAACAGTTTGGCGTTATAGTCAATTTGACCAAATATATCGACATTAAAATCACCCAGGCACACGATCGATTGATTATACGCACAGGACAGGCATGATCTATAAAATGCAAGTCAGAAAGTGATGCACCCGGAGGGCGGTATACGCAGATGACCGCTACCCGCCGACCGCGAGTTGGAGAGACACAACACAATGTCAGTGAGAGTACCCACCACGACGGGACGCCTAAGTCGGAGAGAATTGGAGAGACTCGATATATACGAGTATCTCCGCGGCGGTCTGTCCGAGCGAACGAGCACGTAGTCATTTATATCGACGGATCCAGAGTCGAATTCCACAACCAAGTCTCCCCGACGGCCAGAATATCCAAATGGTGGAAGGCGACAATGTCTCTGACTAACGCAGACGCGGAACGAGCGATCTAACGTTGATGTGTGCAACACGTAATCTGCCATTGCGAGAGATACCCAATTCCAAATCCGAAAATTGAGACGGATCTGCAGGAAGTCACACAGGACCACCTCCACTGGATTCAAGCGGCGGGGACAGGGGGGGTGAGAGGGCAAGGACGAGGATGAAAAGGACCTGAGGACGGAGAGAAATGAATCCGGGGAGATGTAACGATACGAGAGCGTATTATCCTTGACACAAAAATAAGTGATCTTCCTACGTATCCAACGCGCCTAACACCATGTGCCGCCGCCAGTCGACGAGCCTCAGCAAAAATGTGCCGCTCAGACGCAGTAGCCCGTTCGCAAATAGAGATCCTACCAATCGGCCAGGAGCCGCAGACATCGGATACATTCAGTCCACTCCTCCGACGAGCCTTGGCAATTAGCTCATTGCGTCTTGCTATTGTCGTAAATTTGACAATAAGTGGAAACGAGGACGAATTCCTACAGGAATCCTGAAGGCCCGCGCAATCTCCGATGAAGCATCATGCCATAAATAACGTCTAATTTATGGTAAAGAGGGTGATGCGAATTAAAATTAAGGAATCTGCCAGAGAACGTTGTTTTTTTATGTCTGTCAAAAATAATATTTTGATTTTCTATAATAATGATTGTGTCAAGAAAATTTTAATCTCTTATCATTGCTAATTTCCATTGTGAATTGTATTCTTGTATGCAAAGAATTAAAAATATTAAAGATGTTATTGATACTGTCATATGGAGCCACTAAAATAATGTCATCCACATATCGAAAATAAAATACTATTACTGATTGGACCAATGTTTGTGGTATACAACATATGCGACTACTTAGGTTCTTTTTAGAGATATAATAATAATTTTTTAATACTTCAGACTTTAATTTATATTTTATTATATATTTCTTACATATTCTAATTTATTGCGAAGAAAAATTTTATAACTGACTTTTTGTTATTACATTGAAAATGACTCGATCAGGTGCGAAACGTCTGTTATTGTTTGTATGATTTAACGACCTAAATTAAAAATATTCGTTCTAGACTCGTAGCCCTCTTTTATATTCCTATTTTATTTTTATTGAGCCTTTCGACATTTTATTTAATTTATTACACGCAGAGCGAAATGATGCGTAATAAAATGAAAGTATATGTAAAATCAAAAATACAAGAAAAAATATGTTCAGACAAAAGTTTTGTGACTTCGAAGAAAATACAAGCTGAAATTATTGGTTTTGCCGTGAGTGACATGTCGAGGTTAGGACAAGCTTAATTTGAATTCTTTAAACTCTCCTCTTTTCATTACATATTCTTGTAGCATAAACCTTGAAAGCTTTCTAATTCTATAATAAAATATTTTTTCATGAATTTTCGATTATAAGACTCGAAAGTTATAATATCGTTGGCATAAACATTATTGAAGATGACCAAATGATGGCTAAAATCTTTTGAATATTGTTCAGAGTCATGATCTTAATAACATTTGTTAAGATCAAAGCCATTGGAAATTGTTACTATTATTTTCATCTTTGCACTAAAAATTCATTTTTACGTAAAAGTGAAAATAAGAAAAACAACCTTCAATGATCTTGATCTTAATAAATATTATTAGATCATGATCTTAAACAACATTCAAGAGGTTTTAACCATCGTTTGAGTATCTTGCAGGGTAATATAAATGCCGGTGATACTGTAATTTTTAAGCCTTATAATATGAAAAATACTTCACGAAAAAATATTTTATTATAGTTATTATTTTATTATAGTGTTTTAGAAGCATATAAGATCAAACCCATCTCCACCTTACATCCCCGTCGAAGTCACAAAACTTTTGAATGAACATATTTATCATTTGACATATAGATATTTTAGAGATAATAATTTGTAATACTTTACGTGGGCCACTCTGTACACTGAAAGAAAAAATTGGCTGAATATGGCACGGCATTTTTAATTGGTTGCAGCAGCCAATTTTTTATTGCATTAGCCTATCCACAATGTCAGTAGAGGATTTCGATAGGCTAACGCAATAAAAAATTGTAACTAATTAAAAATGCTACGCCATATTCAGCTAATTTTTTCTTTCAGTGCACATTAAAAGCTATATTATATGTGAAAATTAACTCGATTCATCGGGACTCCATTTTTGTGGTTAAAGGAAAAGTAAGGGCCGATTAAAGTACCTGCAACATCTTCAATTTTGCGTCTAATTAATCCTGTAAAAAGATTTTGTATTTCCTTCAGTAAATTCGGAGATTTTTATTGATCTGCAATGTCTCGACAATTTGATCACTCCAATAAGCATTTTGGTAGCATTTTTATTACACATTTACAATAAACATTTCACATTACTTATAATACATATTTGTGATCTGTGCAATCTAATTGTAAGACCATAAAAATATTCATAAAATATTTAAAATAAGTCTGATTTCCATCTAGGTAGTACATTTAACAATTTTTATATTTTTATATTTTTTTATATTTTATTCTTAATGTTTAACAAAAAATTTTTAATTTTTGTAATCTTTCTATTTTATAAATTGACGTGCTACGCTTAGAATAATTCATTGGGATCTATGGAGACATAGATTAATCATTTGGCTAAACAAGGAGGAGATAATTTTTGCAACTCTCAATCAGACGATAGGGATATGCTCACTTTCGGTCTTATTTAGAATATATTTCCAACAGCGGACTGAATTTTTGTAAAGACATCGATGAAAATTATCCACAACTGACTGATAATAGTTTGAAGTAAAACGTCCAAAAAGAAATTTGTATCGACATGGTAGAATATATATATTATATGAATTTTATAGAAATTTGTGCACTAATTAATGCTCTCATTGTCCGTATACTTTATTATTATTATATTTAAAATAAATCTTATAAGTATTTATACACATTACTTTGTAAATATTTTATAAATATTGTATGCTGTCTGAGATATATTGTATGTACGTACACATGTAATATACATATATATAACATATAATTTTGCAAGATAAACGTATGCAATTACAGTAGTACAATTGTTACAGAATCCAAAGGATTACGTTCAAACAATCGTTATGTGCTGTCTGGGGCATTAGAGTTACGTAATTTATGGATGTTTTTGAACGTCACATTCCATATAAAAAATAACGTCGTAAAAAATAAGATGCATTTATTTGTATTAGTCTTACTAATTTTTTATTATAATTTTTTTATATAAATCTATGGCCAGTATTTTTGTAGTTCTTATATCCAAGATCGTCTTAAGTTCAGCTTTGAGATGTCACGAATTAGAGGGCCGCATTAGCGTATTAAGACGTTACTTTTAAGTCGATCTTTAAATGAGAACCGACTATGAATACCCATATCAAGCTATGCATATATAACAACTCGATTGAATTTCATATTGACTCCAAAGAAAATTGCTTTTGGAGCCAAAGGATTTTGTCAGTGCGTTTCGTGACCCATACTTCTTCGAAAGCGACGCGGTGCCGTGGAAACACGCGTGGTGTACTTCGCGCCGCGTGTCCTCGATGGCGATTATGACGACGGTATGACGCGTGTGTCGCCGCATCCGCGATACGATGCAAAGCACGCGTAAAAAAAGGTTTTAATTGTAGTAGTATCGTGAAAAGATAGGTGCGCCTACATATAGGGGTTTCACGCGCGGAGCACGTGAGATGTGCGTGTCCGCATACTGTGTCGCGTCACGCCAAGGAGTGACGCGGTAATATGGTCATCAGCATACGACAGGATTTTTCTCTTGATTCTTAGTTGAAAATTTACGTGAAATAGTTCCCCGAACAATAGATAAACGATTGATAAACCTAAAAAACAGAGATCGTAAGAAATACGAAATCTCTGGTCTTATTTGTGATCGTGATGTTATTTTTGACAGTATCAATTTCCATATTATATTTAAGTAATGAGTTAATCTGATATTTTTTGGTTCTCCAGAATAACTTCCCACTTTTCCAATGGAATTTTCCTATTGCAAAATAACATAGATATTTTTCTCCGGTATCTGAAATTTTTATTTTCTAAACAATACAAATCTTATTTTAGTCTTATTTTAATCTTATCACCGTACATGTGAAAACACAATCGATAAAGAAGCTTATACTGGTCGAAGTTGGTTCTTTAATGCTTTTATATATTTAATTTCTATGTGAATCTATACTAAATATGTACTTATTTGAACTGTGCGCCGAAATGATATAACGCAATCAAACTACTATAATAATATCACAAATTAAATTGATAAGCAATTTAATAATTTGAAGCTCAATCTAGCATCCTATTAGAAAAATGTTAATATATTGAAAAACTATAAATAAATTTATTGCGAAAAATATTACCTCTGGGAGTCGAATTCGGATCTCTTGTATTCCGTACGAGAGCATCTTAAGTCTTTAGACTCTGCTGAGGTCTTAGTATTTTTATTTTCTTTTACTAAAGTAATTACTCAAATATTCTCAGAATGCTTTTATAAATAAGCGGCAATTGTGCGCGCGCGCGCGCGTGTATGTGTGTAAATCTATATACAGGGTGTCTCAAAAAGATTAGGACACCTGAATATCTTGAAAAATATTTATAATGTGTTTTAGGTTTCAAAAGTTGTAGATTTCATTGAAGATCTATTACTGATCTTATCAATTTGACCTTGTAAATATATCTTTTTGAATCCTACAACTTTTGTCTGAAATACTTTTCTGTAAAACTTATATTTTTCGAGATATTCAAGTGTCTCGATCTTTCTGGGATATCCTGTACATTATTATTTCATATAATCTACTTCTTCTCAGGATTTCGATAATTCCAAGAAGATTTTTAGAAGTTAAACGATAATCTAAGTGGATATTTAACGATACTCTAATGATAATCATCTGCGGTATTTCCTAATTCTCTAGCCCAACAATTTTCTACTATTTCAATTAAATTTTTCTATTGCAAAATAAAATAGATATTTTTTTCCGAGATTGGATGGTATCTGAATTATTATTTTCTTTTAGTAAAGTGATTATTTAAATATTCTCGGTTTATTTTTATAAATAAGTAACAATTCTAAGACTCTATATTACTATATATATTTCAGTATTTTATATAATCATTATATTTAGTCCCAGAACTTTGTACATTTTCCACTGTTCCAATTTTTTTTATCGCAAAATAAAACAGATATTTTTCTCCGGTATTAGACGATATCGAGATTTTTTATTTTCTTCCTACAAAGTAACTCAATATTATTTCAATATCTTTAGAATGTTTTTGTAATGAATCTATAATATTAATGGCTTTCTTACTTTTTAACATTCTTGAAAACATAATCGCATAAACATAAAGTTTTTAAAATTGTAACCCTTATGTTTGTCATAACGTGTGTAATGAAGGTTCGATGCCATAAATAAAAGTCACATCGGGAGTGAAAAGTCGAAATGATGCTGGGACGATCGATCGAGTGGAAATTTGTGGACTTTCAACTTTCGCTTCGGCCAAGCTGAATGCTTTTTTGTGCAATGTTTCTCCAGCGATTGCGTAATTCATTGATTGATTGAATGCTCTGGTTCGAAATGTTGCTATTCTTGCAAATACATTATAGATATTATCTATGATTTATAGATAAAACACACGTGCACATAATCTGGGAGTAAAATTGTTTTCAGATAACACGATTCTACAATTATCGCGATGCATTAATTCCCTTACTTCCATTTTTTATCATTATCTGTTTATCCTCATATTATTATCTTAATAATGAAAAAAACACTCAAGAAGGTGATATAAAATCTGGAATGCGGCACTGACTTCATTTTAATAACTTAGATCAACTTAATATAAATTTTGGTTTAACTAAGAAAACTTTCTTTAATTTAAAAATTAACTACTTTTTAAGTATGCGACTAAAAGCATATAATTTTTGGAAAAAATAAATTAAATAAAGATCAAACTTCTGATTTAAATACATCTTATTTTACGACTCTCATTTAATTTTATACAAATTTTACTAGATTTATACTTTTGGAATTAATTGTTAATATATTTAAAATTAAAATTTCTGTTAATAGTAATAGGACCTGTTCCGAACAGCATTAATGTAGCGATTAATTTTTTGACTGATGTTTCAGAAGTATGAAGCTGATGCAAAAGTTTAGTGCACATGACGCACAGAGGGAAAAGATTTGCTACAAACGCAAAAGGAATTACAAAATTTAATTGTTAAATTTGTTTAATATTTATAGCAAACAAATTTGCATATTTGATAAAACTTTGGATTTGTTGCAAATAATTCTTCTAGCGAGTACGAAAAGGAATACATAAATACATAAATTGATACATCTAAATAATTTTAAATTATATTTACAAATGGAATTTGTCGTTATAGCGTAAGATAGCATTTATAACAAATTTTTTTCTTTGTATGTTATAAATGAACTTTGACCTTAATTTCAAAAGTGTCAATATGTATGCCGCTATGATATCGTTTTGAAGAAAACCGTGTAAAACAAAAGATGTTTGCTTACATCACTTCAAAATTACATAAGCCTACAGAAGTTTATTATAAGCGTATAAATAGTTATTTCAAATGTATTTTTGCTCGCTGAATTCCAAAGTTAGCTATTACGTCATAATTTTAAGAAAAGTGATGTAAGAAATAAAAAAATGTGGATTTGTAGGACGTTTTGTAGTACTAGCATCAAATTTTTTTACAAATTTTTTTAATACTACACAAAAGTATCAACTTTTAGTTTTAACATTTTATCCATAATACCTTCGCGTGCGCTTGGTATTAACATGTGTCTCACAACTACTATGCAATACTTTTATATAGCATATTCTAGGAGTAAATTAGAGTAAAAAATCCTAATATGAAAATATTGAGGCCACAATATTTTTAATTATAAACCGATCACAAAGATAGTCAGTATTATCGCGTAGAATTCGCACGTCCAGGTCTATAGTTTATACATGCGCATCGATCTAATATTGCATTCACATAATATTGAATTTTTTTATTGCACAACTGATTATTATTAGCATTAGCAATTATTGTTATTGGAATTATTAAATCACACAAGTTTTAGACTTGAAATAAAAGTTTAATTTATTGTTTGTTCAACATTTTTCATGTCTTAAGACAACTAAAATCGTGTAATTATTAATTAATTATCGTATAATCGTGTATCAATAAATTAAAGAAATAAGATTAAATCGGCAACATATTACTTCAACAATTTAAATTTCTATTAAAATCGTAAATTTTTATTTATTAAAATTATACAATTTTATTTCTTTTAAAAATTTCGAAAACACGTGGATACACGTAAAAAGTGAAAAAGGAAAATAATTATCAAACAATCTTCATAAGTTTTACCTTATGCAATATTTTCACAAATTTCTATCTTATTTACTTTATGCAATTTTATTTCCTTAATGCGAAATATTAGATTAAGTTCACATAAAAATTATACTTTTTGAAGTTTAAATTTTAAGATATTTTCTTGTTTTATATATGTTTCGAACATTCGTATCAGATAATAACATTGCGAACGTATTAAAATTGAGGAGATTAATATTAATATTAACAAATTCTGATAAGCAAATTAATTTATCTTTTATTTTACGTAAATTTGAATACTTTATTATTCTACATTACTCTACCTATAAAAAATTATTAAATTTAATGTTTTACAAGAAAATAATATTTGTTTTTGCTTTTAAAAAAAGATGTGTGAAGATTATTTAATTGTTATTTTTCTTTTTTGTGTGTATCATTTCCCAAGTTTTCAACTCCTAAAAAAAGTAACATTGTATAATTTAACTTGTTAAAAAATATGAACAATTTAATCTTACTTCTTTGATTTAGGTTGTTCGGAAAGTAATTCCGTTTTTTCTTATGAAAATGAAAGACGATTTTCAATCAGACGCGTTTCAAATAATTATGAACGGTCGAATTCGATAAATTTAATCTCTCAGCGATCTCACGAGTTGTTATTCGCCGGTTTGCATCAATTAATGCCTTTATTGTGTCTTCATCAGCTTCAACTGGCCTTCCAGAACGTGGTGATCTTCAACATCAAAATTGCCGGATCGAAATTTTGCAAACCAGTTTTGGCACTGGCGTTCTGTCAATACATCTTCTCCATACATATCGGATAATTTTTTTCTTGCTTGAACAGCATTTTTATCTTTTTGATAGTAAAAAAGTAAAATATGCCGAAAATGCTGCTTTTCACTTTCCATATTTGATAGGGCGCCAACCAAAAACTACTGCGTAGAATCAATCGAAACTTTTTTCAACAGGCAAGCCTTGCTATATCAGCTGTCAAAATATATAATGATTATGCGGCTTAAGTGTGAAGTTGGCTGTGAAAAAATACAATTAAGTCCTCTGTTGGGAAAAAACGAAATTACTTTCCGAACAACCTTAATAATTATACGATTTTATTTGTTTCAAAACATGAAAAATGTTAAAGAAACAATAAATTAAATTTTATAATTATTATTCGAGTTATTCCTCATGTATAAAATTTTTGTTTTAGATTTAATAATTTTAATAATACAATAATTGCTAATGCTGTTAATTATAAACAATAAAAAAAATTAACTACCCAGCATATTACATCGATGCGCGTGTAATTACGAGCTATCTCTGCGATTCTACTAACTGTCTTTGATTGATTATAATTAACTAAATACTACTTAATAAAAAAAAACTATTATAGCCTCGACATTTTCGTAAGATTTTTTACTCTACTCTATTTCTAGAATAAGTACATTATAAAAGTATTTTATGGTGAGATACTTTATATACATTATTGTTATTTTTTATCTTTTTGATGCCATTTCTCTGAAAATTGTAATGTGATAGTCAACTTCGGATAATAAATTCAGCTGCAAAATTATATCGAAAATGATTATTTACACGTTTGTAATAAAAAATATCAGAATTTGTGTAAGCTTGTATAATTAGTGCTACGCGTTCTTTTAAGACAATCTCGTAAAACTCAAGAACGAAATATCTGGAAATAGGTCTATTTTTTATTTCTGCAATTTAAGGCTAATAAGAATCTACGCAGGACGAAGTGCGTAATCTTAATGTGAAATAATGACTTAACTCCAATATCTCAGTGATGTCTTCTTTATTTACTATGAACGTTTCGACTCTCTTTTAAGTTTTAACATACAATCACTTTCTTCATCAAATATCACGCAAGTATAACTCGGTAGTCCGTCAAGGCAAGATATTCTTCAGGTGTCCAAGTCTAAAGTGGACGCTAATTCAAAATTTATTTATGAAAACAATGTTTCATTTGTAATTAATGAGTAACTCACCTTAATGGACTCACAAGCATTTATGCGGATTTATTTATGTAGATTACTCGTGGCTTGACCTTTGTATTTTTAAATTTAACATTAGACACGTTCGACACTCCATCATGAAGACTATAATTGTATTCGGTTTTAATAATTTATCTGATATTTATTATATCCAAAGCTTCTCAACATGCTTGTGAGTCCGTTAAGTTGAGTTATTCATTAATTACAAATGAAACATTGTTTCAATGAATTTTGAATTCATCCACTTCAGATTTGGAAACCTGGAGAGTGTCTTGCGACACTCTATCAAGTTGTATTTGCGTGATATTTGATGAAGAAAGCGATTATATGAGCTGAGGAAGACTCAAAAGAGAGTCGAAACGTTCATGGTGAATAAAGAAGACATCACTGAGATATTGGAGTTGAGTCATCATTCCACATTAAGATTACGCACCTCATCCTGCATTGACTCTTATTAGCCTTAAATTGGTATTATTGTTGTTTTAAGTAGTGAAAGTCCGGTTAAGTTATTCAATTTTATTATTAAAGAGAAAGAATAGAACTTTAAATAGGCGTTTGAATTTTGTCTCTGTGATATTTTGTTCCAATATTATATAAAATTGAAGAATGACATTCTTAAAAATATTTTTGCTATTTTTTTAAACGCTCTACCAGGATGGAACATTATCAGATAAAATTTAATAAATAAGCATTTTAAAATAGATTTTTTAAAAACTTTAAAATGTATTTCGAAAAAAAATTGCTACGATGCTTTTTCGAACTTTTTATTGTATAAAAATTTAGTTTTTTAAAAATATTTTTTAATTTCGAAACTAAGTTTGTAGAAAAAAAACAG
>NW_017305391.1:44289-45348 GCF_001594115.1 Trachymyrmex septentrionalis | reverse complement strand
ATATAATAAAAAATTCGATATCTTTGCAACAAATCACGGTAACAATTTTTTTCAAAAATAATTTTAAAGTTCAGAAAATCTACTTTAAAATGCTTTTCTTTTCAATTTTATCCAATGATATTTTACCTTGGTAGAGCGTTTCAACAAATAACAAAAATATTAAAAAAATATTATTTTTATTTTATGTAATTTAGGATCAAATATTATAGAGACAAAATTAAAAAATGCTAATTGCAGCTATTTTTCTTCTTTAAAATGCATTTTTAAAAACTTTTCTACGATATTTTTTTTCGTCGAGATACTTAAGTTTTTGTTAAATACGAAATATTATTGCAAGCGTTCTCGATCTTAGGAACGGTAGTGTGCGATGTATATCTGATTCATCTCACGGATTTATGAGAAATTATTATCTTTCTCAATAAATACTGATTTCTAGTAATTACTGACATTGAGTCAAAGAATTTTGAAGATTATGTTAATTTTCTTAATTCAAAGATTTGCATTTTACTCGTATGCATTTATATTGCAATTATGTGATACTTTTTCTATCAAAAATTTCTTTTACGCGATATATGTTATGTATTATACCTATTATAGAATCCATATATAGAACTATTAGACAAGAAAAATTTGCGCAATGGCTCTTCGGTCACATGCAACAAGAGGTCACTTTTGTGCAATAGATACATAAGGTTTGTTCGCGTGCTCTGATATGCTTTAAAATGCTTTTATTATAGCATTTACTCACTGTAACGTGCTCGTTGAAGTGAGTAGAAGCTATAACAAGAGCACATTGGAGCACAAACCTATAATCCTCTTAATCATTCAATCAAACATGAGTTATATGCTTGGTGAGTGTTGACTTATTTCTATCACAATTACAAGATCATTGCAATCAATCGAAAAGTCTGAGTGCAATTGACAAGTGTAATTTTTTGAATATTAAAAAATTCTAGATCGTAAATAAACGATAAATCTTATTTATTTATTATCAGTCTCATAGTTAATAATTATACTAATAGTAAATAATACAATGTGTGTATATATATATATATATAT
>NW_017305391.1:40378-44180 GCF_001594115.1 Trachymyrmex septentrionalis | reverse complement strand
TATATATATATATATATATATATATATATATATATATAATTTACGGTATAAGACCTTCAAATTTAAATTACTTTTTGCAATATTATTACTCACATTTTCTTCTAAAAATCTATTAAATTTATAGCTGGCTAATATTACACGACAATTTTGCCAATCACAAATTAATATAATAATCTTTTCCTTTTTAACTAACTATCAATTTTTGTATCCAATTTTAGGTTAAATAATTTCTATCCTTTTATTAAATATGGTTTGAATTATAAATAACATTAAACAAATTTTTATTAAGTCTAGCCCAAGTTATTCTACAAAAACTTAGAGCGGCCGGTACTACACAACTTTCTGTTACAGTTTGTGCAGTTTTTTTATTGAAGAATAATATATATAATAAAATTGTGAGATATTTTTTAAAGTAAAATCAAAAACATAATATTTTGTATAATAACATACTCTATCTTCTTAATAAATTTATATTCGTCATTTATAAAAATTTAATATTTTTTTTATATTACAATTGTTTAATTAAAATTAATTTACAATCAATATTTTTCATCATTAAATATATTAAATTAAGTTTTTAAAATCAATATAAATCATAAACATAAGTTTTGCTGTTAAAGTATCTTATGATTAGTAAATTTTCTTTTTATGTTAATAATAATTTATCTACCTTTGTTTATAGTGTTCTTTGTTTAAAGTGTTCTTTTTTGCGCATTATTATTTGGATTTTTATTTTCGCTCGTAATTTACGAGCTTAGGGAAAGACTGAAGGATGAAAATAAGTGTGAAGGTTAATATACTTTCTGCTAAACTTGCGTGGATATAGGGTGAACGTATTCGTAACGATCACCGATCTTTGCTCGATTCCAAGTTCGTTGTTTAGTCATAAGCAGCCAATAGTGACCGATAATGCGCACGTGCACATCAATGCGTCATGTCGCTCGCATATCTGGACACGTGGACAGAAAGTGATGTGTCTTGAAAAATACATATATATATATATCATTTGTTAGCGTTCTACAATTGGTGCTGTTAGCGCGCGATAAATTTAAGACATTTAAGTACTCTTTTCTGTTTGCCAGATCACTATCGGAGTTGACGAAGCCATCAAAACAAAACAAAAGTAGAAGAAGAAGAAGAAAAAGAAGAAGAAGAAGAGGGAAAATTATTTTTTTTTATTACTCATTAACATTTTGACTACCAAGCTGATTTTAGCATTTTTCAGTTTAATAAATTCAGTGTATGAATTTATTGCTTTTTTAATGTCTTGATATAATACAATATATATTCTTTCTTTAATGTCTTAAATTTTGAATAAAATTTTTAATTGAATTACTAAATAAAACCCGTTTATATTTAGAATGATAAAGTGATGATAATGTCAAAATTACGTTAAAATAAATTAACTTGATAAAAAATAACTTGTAATATCATTTCTATCTATTCTAATGTTATCATGATTTTTTGTTCTGCTTGAATGATTAAATTCACATTAAGAACTTTTAAATTTTACGCATCAAATATGGATGACATGGCAAACAAAGTGTTAAACAAATTAAAATTAGAAAAAAATATCTCATAAAGTTCTAAAAATCCGCGAGAATATCGAAAATATGTCAACAGAGTAGACATGACATATGCTGAAGAAAAAAATTCTCGAATACTAGTCGCGGTTTACATTGTCGTGAATTATATTTTCTTTTAGCATTTCAGTTTTAGCATTCAATACGACCGTGCAGGACACTGTGATATATTCAATTTTTACGTATAAATTTATACTTCGGCCACTAACTTTTCTTGCAGATTTATTGTTATTCAATTTGAATAGCAAAACAATAAATAAATTTATCATCACTTAATACGAAAGTAATTACTATGTCTACTACATGTTTATTTATGCGTTCTTATTTAAACGACAAAATGTTGACTTCATTAAATTTTATCAGCGATAAACTCTGATCCCTATTACTTGAATTTCTCTATGAAAGTCGCTTTAAAATTATACATAGATGTAAATAAAAATTTTAAAAATTGTTAATATTATAATATTAATATTAGAAGCACAATATAAAAATTATGAGATACCTTACAGAAATCAATATTGGTTAATACAGTAATTAATTCTTTCAGTCTTTAGTAACAAATAAATTGGCCAATATTAAATTGGAATTAAACTACTATTATATCAGTATTAGATTTTTGTAAGTGTTCAAAATTGAAAGTTATAATATTAATAAAAAAATATTTTATCTGTAATAATTACAACATTTTACAATAATTCCCTTAAATTAAAATATTTTATTATAATATGCTATGCAATATGAGTAATAATTATGTTAAACATAATATTTCATTATATAATATAATTATGTTAAATATAATATTTTATTATATTTTATTATAAAATATAATCGAATAGTCGCGATTTCTTTCACGGAAAAAACGGATGCGGTTTATTGTGTAAAGAATCTTGTGAGAGGTTTTATGACTAAATTTTTATTTGCATTATATACTTTGTGCATTTTAACGACTTGTGCAATATGAGCAGTTGAAATTAACGTATAATTTATTGATTTGTGACAGTTAATCATCGTTTATAAAAAGTTGCAGTGTACGAATAGATGAAACGGGAAAAAGTTAATCAAAATATACCTATATGTATAATGAAGTGAAAGAAAGCGCGGAGCCTATTTTGGTCGAAGCCGTCCTTGACCTCCTCTATACATAGATGCAATACGAACGAACCCAACTGGAATCCGTAATAAAATCTGATCACGCTCTTTTTAACTAATACAAAATGAAAAATATATTATCTTTCGATATGAACGAAGAAAAGCATCTCATCGACGATAGACGGATAGAAAAATAGCGATAAAAGACCAACTGACGTAATCCCTTATCAAACATTCGGTTTGTTATCGTGGTATTTTCCGAACATTTGTAGCTCGTACGGCGCGATATGAATCGACATGCTTCTCTCGAAATTATCAGTTTGAAAACATTTCTTCGAAAAACGTAATTATTCTCTCTTCTTTGTATTGCTTCTTTGTCAAAAATAAAATTTTTCAAAATTGACAAATTATTACTTTGAAAGATTTAAAAGATGACACACACACACACACACACACACACATGCGCGCAGTTTTTAAATAGTTCTATTATTAATATTGGTATATAATGATCCTGGTAAAAAATTCTTTATGCATGAATATGTATAAATATGTATAAACATACATAAATATTCATAAACATGTATAATCATATTATGAAATATGTCCATACATATCCCTTTCTTTTATAAAATTACTTTTTAGTGTAAAAGAAATAATAATAGTAGTGTGAAAAAATAAAAAATAATTAAAGGGATAATTTTTGCATTGTTTGTTTTAGGAAAAAATAAGTTTGGAAAAATATAAAAAAATGTTCATACACAAATTATGCATAATTTTATATATGATTATACATAAGTAATTTTTTTACATTTCTTCAAATTTGATTTTTTTTTCTAAAACAAATAATGTAAAAATTATTTCAATTATTTTTCAATTATTTTTAATTAAAATTATTTTCACATTACTATTATTATTTGTACACTAAAAAATAATTTTACAAAAAAAAAGGATGTATGAACCTATATGGACATATTTCATATATGGTTATATATGTTTATGAATATTTATGTTTATACATATTTATGTATATTCATGCATGAAAAATTTTTACCAGGTATATATTTGTGAACAAAACATTATTGCAACTAGTGAAATTTTACATTGTGTTATCTTAAATATATTCGCACTTT
>NW_017305391.1:25786-35649 GCF_001594115.1 Trachymyrmex septentrionalis | reverse complement strand
TATATATATATATATAGGATTATGTTTTTGTATACGAGTATATATTGTAATTTTTAATTTGTTTTTAAGATTTCTAATATCACCAAGAAAATTTCGTATTAATGTTGTCTAATTTACGCTTTTATCGTTAACATTCAAGTACAGATCTTAATTTAATTTGTCTTGTATTAAAATAACAGTAAATATTCGAGTATATCAACAATATAATAACATCGATTATTATTTTATTTTAATTTTATTTGTGTTTCATTCTCTTTTATTTAATTTTTCTTAACGAATTTTATATTTTTTTGGTAAGTTTGTTACTTATTTCGTTGCCTTTACTAATTTCCATGCATTTTGCGTGCGTGCGTGCGTGCGTGTCCGCCTGTTGTGTATGTAAATGATTTCTTGATTAAGTCTCTCATATATATAGAAGCATTATTATATTGGAAATAAATAAGATTTATTCGAAATTTATAATCCGCTTAATTGCTGCGAAGCATTTAATTTCTTTTGTTCTAGCTTTTACATTTAAATATCAAAGAATTATTCAACATTTTGTTATGAATACCATTACAAGTATTGACTTTGAGAAGCCATGTTTTAATCGAATGCATAATGCATTACAATAACGTAAATTAGTTTAATGTCTGTGTTCATAGTCAGACTTTATATTTAAGACGCTTCCTTAAATTTATCTTTAGATGCTCAGTAGACAATAAAATAATTCTTGGAGCATCTGAGGATAAATTTTAGGAAACCTTAATATAAAGCCTGACTATGGGGGCATTATCCCCATAGCAAAAAAACAGTTACAGTTACATCACAATAATCATGGTTACGTCATGGTGACGTGCAAATGTCCGCTTTATTACAAATGTGATGTCATAGCAATGTTATGATGATGTGCGAATGTCTTTATAACATGTGTTATTTTGTTATAATAATCTCACACAATGACATTATATTTTTTTCTTGATTGTGACTCAATCAATTTTGAGTTATATTGTGACATAAATATAATCTTTTGCTATGGAGGTAACGTTTTGTTTCAATCGATGTTAAATTACCTTAAAAATGACACAATATGTTATCTCTCACAACATTATGATACGTGATATGTGTGAATAGAGGTGAGATTATAAATAATTCAGATGCGCGTTGCGTGTAAACAACCTCGATGAGACGTTTTCCTTTAAAGTTGTATACATTTAAAATCAATATCTACTGAGATTTTGATACAAAGAATGTCATTGAAAGAATTCTTACTTTCTTGAAATGTGCGTAAAAAATATTTAAATTCACATGACGGTACACGCAAATAACCCAAATACGTATGTTTATTTATCAATTTAAATGTAAGTATACATTACTTTTGTTACAGATGGTGAAAATTTTTCTCATAATTTTTATACGAGTTGGAACATTTTTCAAAAATACTCAGAAATATTTGAAAAATTTACATTTTGTCTCAGAATTTTTCATACAAGTGAATTCTGAAATATTCTGAAATTTCTCATCCCATAATTAAAAAAAAATATTTTTTAATATTTTAGAGATTTTATAAGATTTTATCAGAAATTACACTTACAAAAAATTTTAGAAATCTTACGATATTTCATAATTAACATATATGAAAAATTCTGAGAAAAAAATGTAGATTTTTTGAGAAATGTTCCAATTCGTATAAAAAAATATGAGAAAGTTGTAAAATTATATAGAAATTCTGAAAAATTATATAGAAATTCTCAAAAGTTATATGAAAAATTCTGAAAAAAGTTTTCACCACGGATCTGTATATATTAAATTTATACCTCTTATTATTACACATATTAATTCTAATTTAATATTATTTTAATAATTGCGTTAATCAAAAAAGTTTTTTTTATTTATTATTCACGTTGTCTTCGTCAGATAATTTTTATTATCTATATAATTTCTATTATATATTATCTATATATTTTTTTTATTTTACTTAGATTAATATCCAATAAAAAATTATCGTATATAAACAAACATACTTTATTATATATTAAATTAACGTTAAATCATATTCTTTTACTCGTGTTCATCAGAAATCTGTTTTTAAAATGAAGCGAAAGCTTCGCAACTACCGATCTTAATTTTTGCCATATTTCATTAATCACAGGATCATTAATTTCATAAAATCGCTCATTGCGGTAACTGCTGTTTTAACAACAATCATATATTAATAATATGTCGCAATAATGTCAATATCAGATTATTGAATATCAATATCAGATTATTAAATGTAAAGCTATTGATATTAGCTTTTTCTGTTTTTCATGTTATTATTTAAAGCAGCTATTATCTAAAGCAAATTATATGTAGCTTTACGATTGCGCACTGTTGTACATACATAATTTTAAGACTAGAAACATTTTATCTCTTCAAATATCTATAGATATAAATCATTATAAATTATGTGCTAAATTATTATAATGATTTAGTACATTAGTTGTACGGTTATGATTTATAAGCAACATTTTTGTGTATTTGAAGAGCAAAAATGTAGCAAAAAAAAAACTTAAATGTTGAGGAAGAATTAAGTTAAAACATCAATCAAAATATGTAGCTAAGCATTTTTTGATATCGGTTCAACAAGAATTTCAATTTGAAAGTATAAACTTCAGAAATGAAAGACAGAAGAATATTTCAAATTTTATACGTTGTATAAAAATATATTTAGAAATTATTTTAAGAAATATGTAAAGATGGAATTGCACATGATACTCGATTTCTTGAATGATAACATGTCTGCAGTTATGCCTGTTTTAATATATGCTAGAATTTGTTCATGCATTGAACGAATTCATGCACATTGCATGCTGCATATATACTTAATTTTTATATTTATTATGGATTACTTCATAACTTATTTTCTTGCATGCATCAAAAGAAACAATTGTTAATTTCATAGTTATTTGTCAAATGTCAGACTGTATGCATCGAAGCAAGCATAGCAGCACGTATGTGTGTATGCACGCATGCTTATCATCAAGAAATCGAGCATTATGTGATTTTATGTAAATAATGATTGTTATTATAATTATAATTTCGAAGGATTATATATTAAAATTATTGAAAGACATTGAAAGAATATAATGGTGAACCTGTTAATTGTTTCAAACTGCACACATTGCTTTTTTTTTCTTCGAAATATACATATTTGTTACGTGTTGAATAATACACAATTGAAGATTTAATAAATACATATTAGTATACAGTATAAAGATTCTCCATCTTAATTAGCTTAAAAATCTGAAAATCGCATCCTAATAATCTTGGCCTCTACAAACCTAAAGCACCTGCTGACAGTGACCCAAGATTTTTGCTCGGTCATCGCGGCGCGCAAGAGTTTCGGCCCACAAATCCTGATGAGGATGTTGGTGCTCATTGTTGCGGAATTTTGGCTTGCTTATTGGAAAAGATCTCGATCTTTTGCGCGTTTCGAGAAAAGGCGTGAAAAAGAAAGAAACGAAAGAAACGAAAATAGAGCAACACTAAGTAGAAAGCATGTGGGAGCAACGCACCCTGAGAACTGGTCGACAAGGAGTGAGAGTGGTATCATTTATATAGGCGCCCCTCCCCAATTGCTATCGGCGCCTCAGGAAGCCTAACGAGTCTGCGACTCGTCTTGCCTCTTTCAAGCCTTTCTGCGAAACGTGTGGAAGATCCCACCACAGACTTCTATTATAATACTAGACTGCTAACTCATCCATTTAACTGTTGTCAAAATGTATGTATTACGTGCGCAGAATAAGTACATTTGCATACTGCGCATACTTTCTATATACTTTAAAACCAATCGCAAAAACGCTAGATCAGCTGATTTATTGGCATCTCTTTTCTGTATGTAACGATCATATTCTGCGCATTCACTGCGCGCAGACAATACTTTTACAGAAGGAAGAGTAGGGAATTAGCGGTCTAGTGTAGTAATAGAAGTTTGTGGAACCCATAGTGCGTTGATAATGAACACCGGCATCGTTTATTGTTGGAGGAGGAGAGAGAAGGAGGGAGGGGGAGGAGAGAGAGAGAGAGAGAGAGAGAGAGAGAGAGAGAGACTCACGTGCTGAAAAAGCAGAAATCTTCTAATTGGATCAGTGTTTAATAACTGTTACTAACTGTATTTTATGATATAGTTTTTTTGCATTTCTTTATATTCTGCGAAAATGGTGCTGTATAACTGATGTGAATAATTCTGCAATTAGCATATGATTAATTAATTCTATGATTTAAGAGATAGCATCAGACACGACAACAAATGGAAGTTCGTCTATTGTGTTCATTTCATCTTTTTCTGATTCGAGAATAGACAGTGAATTAGAAGATTTAGATCCTGTCCAGTTATCGTGATTATATCGATGTTTTAAATCATCACGTCGTTAATATTTTACTGCCATTATATTATAATTAGGCATTAGGTGAAAATTATAATTTTGTATTACCTTTTATATTATTATAACTCATTATTACCTTTTTTATAACGCGATATTTTGGAAGCATAAACTTAGTATCAATACATATATTTCAGAGTTCAAAAATATACTTAAAAATACACTTGGAAAAATAAGTTAAGATAAATTATTTTCAATATATTGATATACAATTAGCATTGATAATTATAATTATTAAAAAATTTTTACTTATAAGGATACTCATGGAAGTGTCCCTCTCCGATCTTTATAAGTTTTGATACGTTGTTTTCTAGACAAAAATAAGAGGCGTGTAATTTTTGTATGAAGTCCCATCACACTTTTAAGAAGTGCAACATCCTTTTGAACAAAATTAATTTTTTTCTTTAAAAACGAATACCGTCGTAACTGTAAGAGATAAAAAAAAATTTGAAATAAAAAAATGATTCGAAAACTTTACAATAATAATTAAAAAAATTTATTTAAATAAATAAACTTTTATTTATAAAAAAAGATTTAAAAAGTTTAAAATTATAATTATTAAGTACACTTAAAACCATTCAACTTTTATGAACATTATTTCATAATAATAATATAACTTTTCAAACATTATTTTTCTATCTCTTATAGTTTCGACGTTTCGACGTTTCGACGATATTCGTTTTAAAAGACAATAATCGATTTTCTTCAAAGTATTGTATCCTCTAAAACTACGATTGAATTTTTATGAAAATCTACATGTTTCTTAATAAAAATGAAGTTAATATAGATTTCTCAATATTATAAAAAAAGAAAAAATGAACAAATATATGGAAAAGTTGGAGTCAGCGCGGTACTATGTGCGCGAATAATGAGAAAATTAACTTTGTTAGTTCATTACATATACATCGAACTTTCGTAAAGTTTATCGCTATTATTTTAATACCTCCGTAAAAGTCATGTCTCAACCTCTTATATAGTAATTTTCCCTCTGCGAGGTAAGCTTCCCCTATCACATATGCTAGCGCATGCGCATGGCATGTGAAAATAATCATTTCTAACTAATAAAGCGGAAATTTTTGCACAGATTTTTGCACAATGCATAAAGCATGAGGCATAAGAAAATCAACCAATCAGAGTCCTTTATTTCACAAAAAGGAAGGAAATAAAAGACTTTGATTGGTTTATTTTCTTATGCCTCATGTGTTATGCAAGAGTCTATGCCCCCGCTTAAGGACCGATTACACAAATGTAAACATAGTAAATGTTCAACACAGATAGTGCTTTCCATTTGAATTGCAAGATGCACAGCTTGTTTTGATATTAAGGGTATGTCGTAAAAGTTATATTGCATTGTGGTGGTGCTGTCTCGCTGGAAAAAGGAACTTTGTGCAAGCGCCATTGAAAAAGTGGGGATAGAGATGGATTTTACTTATACGAAGATCGGTCGGTCCCGACGAATTACTTTTATGCAGATTCGATTGTAACAATAATTATTTAATTCGTGACAATGTGTCCGAACGCGTTTTGATTTACTTCATTATTTTCAACGGCGAATTGTTCGATTATATATGGTTATATCTGGGGATAAACAGTCACGGTGCCGATCATCAAAAAGATGCCAGTATTCCTAGTAGTTTATTGGCCAGAGGAAGTACGAAACCTTCGTGAAATAAGGCTAAGGAATAAAATATAATGTTGTTAAAATAAGCGGCCGTCATGGATAGAGAACGAAATCTAATGGTCATTCACAAAAATTGCTACATCTCGTTCGTTCGCATTACAATAGTCAATCTAGTACGATAAACAATCAAACTCATTAAATGAATACGTAATTATAATCCAAACGCTATTTTTTTTGTCAAGTAAAATAAAATAATGTAACGCAATATGATATTCATTCTACGATCGCACTGACGCAAATGACTTGTATCACCGTTGTTATGAATACATAAACAGGACCTAGAGTTGAGCGTGTAATCATAAATAACACAGGCTGACAAAATTTAGGGGGGTTTTGTGCTTTGAACTTTGAAAGATGTTTTTGTAGGATTTTGATGCACTGAAAACGACTATATTGTCCGTTTTTTTCTATCACATCCCATTTGTTAAATAATCACAAACACAGTTTTTTCCGGAAGTAACTTTTTTATTAATTTTTCCGGCTAAACAAAAAAAAAATGATATTGAGGTCTGTTTTACGGCATTTATCAAAAAAATGTTCCAACAATACTAAAAATATTTTTTCAATGCTTATAAATATGTTTCATGCAAACCGCAAATAAAAAACTTTGGAAAAATCATAAAAAACCAGAAAAAATTGATTTTTGAAATATAAAACCAAATAATTAGAAAGAAAAAATCGTAAAAAATATCTGACAATTTATACTTATAGCTGTATGTTTCTAATTTAAATCCTTTTTTTGAAAAACTAATTTCCGATCATTTGTTCAGAAGTTGTTGAATTTAAAGCTGCAAAATTGACCTTGATATCATTTTTTGTTTAGCCAAAAAAAAATTAATAAAAAAGTTACTTCCAGAAAAAATTGTTTTTGCGATTATTTAAAAAACAGATAACGTAGTTGCTTTCAGCGCATCAAAATTTAGAAAAAATATTTTCCTACGGAAATATTTTTCAAAGCATAAGACCCCCCCCCCCTAAATTTTGAAGGTTTATGTAATTTTCTTGAAGGTTTATTGAGAACTGACGTGTATCCGATGAGAAATGACAATGAAATTGATGTCGATCTCATTATCATTTCTCACTGGATAGGCATAATCTAAAAATTCAGTGACCGTTTGGAGATTTAAACTCTTTTTTTGTGTTTTGATATGTGACATTTCTGTCATGTTAAGGAGGTATATACGCCTAGAAACTTTAAAAAAAATCGATTGTGTTTTTTTCGCTTTCCTTGAAGATTAAGGTCTCAAGAATACCTGGTTAAAGCCGCAAGTCGAAATTCGAAAAAATAACGAAGTTATATAAGCTGAATAATTTTGCTAGGTAAGTTGAAAAATTTTAAAACGCATTTTTCTCGAAATCACTTTTTCAAAGTCGGTGGACACGATATCTCGAAAACTAATGAATCGATTGTAATGAAGTTTTTTTGTGCTTATTCTACACATAATTATCTAGTCTTTGACGTACGGATTTTTTTTTAGGTGGCTTCCTTTCTTTTTAATCGGCGAAATAAGATCGTATTTTTACCTAAAAATCGCTTTGTTATATTCAAATTGCCGCCATTTTGTCAAAAAGCCATATTTTCAAAATCGCATACGTCAAAGACTAAATTATAATACCAAGTTTAATATTCTTTTTGAATTTTTTGATTCTGATGATTACAGATGACACAGGCCTGTCTACCGCAGAACCACATTTTTTTGCTGCTCTTGGCGGATGTCTCATTTATTCAGCCATTCTATTGTATTTTCATGAATAAAAAAATTGAAATGTTCTCGAAAATGTACACAATCATTTGGGAAAAAAATTAATTGCATAACTCCTATAGATTTTCTTAAAAAAATTCCAGAAAATAGGCTTTTTTTCGACCGTCTAGGTGGGTATACCCCCTTAAGTACATATACGTTTTTCTTATTTTTATCTAAAAAACGATATAATCACAAAAGAATTACTTATCACATATGGGTAATTCTTTTACAAATCGAACACCTGTCTGATCGACACCTCTTCGATTTGACTGAAACTTTTTTTACGGATTCTATGTCGAAAAAAAAGAGATACGTGTCCGAGGAATTTTTTTTTATTTGCATATTTTCGATAATACAAGTGATCGAACATTTGAGAATGGCAAGTTTTTTGGCTTGGAGACTCATTTTCATAAATCCATAGGTCCGAATCTTTAAGAGCTACAAAATTTTCACCAATTGCACTTTTGTAGCTGAAGGACTGAACTGTAAGAAAAAAATTTTTTTTACAAAAAATACTAACAAATTTATATTGTTATTAACAATTTAATTGTTTAAATCGATTTTTAACAAACGCCCCCAAAACGAATCAAGTTTTTAGTATTTTTATCGCATTCTCCGTCAAATTTTACGTCAAAAACATGTTTTCAAAATATGGTACCTTTTCAATTATTATTGTTAAAATATTAATTTATATAGCGCGTAACGGCCAAAAAAACGGTTTTTTGCTAATAAAACGAAATCTGTAACTCGTATCAAAAAAAGTTAAATGTAAAAGTTGTAGATAATTGACAGATCTACAACTTTTCTCGAAAATTTTTTTTGACATAACCTCAAAATTTTAAATTAAATTGCAAAAAATGTTAAAAATCAGCATTTTTTTGTAATCGTAAAAAATCATTGCTCGAAAATTTTCACTCGAAATTTCCTTACAAAATAACTTCTTTTAAAATACTATGCAAACAAAACTAGTTGGCTTGGGTACAAACTGTCAATTGAATTATAGGTTAAAAACGTCTAATTTTACGGATATGATAATAGCAGGACATTGGCGCCACTGGAAGTATTAGATTGCAGAAACTTTTCCAGCAGCCTATGTAAATAAAAAGGCAAGAGCGTAAGATTCCAAGAAATTTAGTGTTATAGAGTATGGTAAAAGTTCTAGAACGGTTAATACCTCAAAAAGTATTGATTTATTTAAAAAATGTTTGAAAGTAATAGGGTTTTAAAAAAGTTATTAGATGATATTAATTTGACCTTTGAATGACATTGGAAAGTACTTTCAGAGTCAACATAAAAATCTTAAACGGAACTCCCTACTGTTTATAGTATATCTTTATAGCTGACGTTTCCAAAACACTGGTTACAAATTTTTTCTTCAAAAGAACTTGCCGAATTATAGCATTTAAAAGTTACAATACCGCCTGCATTAGCATTTTTGTGTTGACTTTGAAAGCTCTTTCCAAGGTTATTCTAAGGTCAAATTGACATCATCATTTGATAACTTTTTTAAAACCCTATTGCATTTGTTTCAAATATTTTTTAAATAAATCAATACTTTTTGAGATATTAACCGTTCTAGAACTTTTACTATAACACTAAATTTCTTGGAACCTACGTCTTATACGCTCTTGCCTTTTTCCATAATTTACATCTTATGCTGTCAATTTTTACTGATATCAAGAATTTTTACTAACTTCTTGTACAAACCGAGATAGTTCCTTGTGAATACGAGGTCTGTTCAAAAAGTATCGCGAATTTTGAATTTCCGCGGGTTACGTATATTCGATTTTCGATTTTTTGTGGCATTATGTTGGTACTCATGTCTCTCACTTATGCCGACAAGTTCGGCCATTTTGAATGTTCAATTAATTTTTGACAGCTGCTTTGCTTGCACGTGTTTTGGCTCGTCTTCGATTTTTGCCTATTCCAAAAAATGGATCAAAGAATCTGTATCAAATTTTGTGTGAAAAACAAAATTAAGTGCGCGGACGCATTCCGAATGTTGACTGTGGCATATGGTGAAGCTACCTTGGA
>NW_017305391.1:0-25393 GCF_001594115.1 Trachymyrmex septentrionalis | reverse complement strand
AAAATAATTTTTTGAAGTGCTTCGAGGATTGGAAAAAACGTTGGCACAAGTGTATAATATCTGATGGGGATTACTTTGAAGGGGACAAAATAGATATTCATGAATAAATAAATAATTTTTGAAAAAACACAAAATTCGCGATACTTTTTGAACAGACCTCGTATATAAGTATGTAATCTATAAAAATATTGGATGCCAATTAATTTAGCAATTAATTTATTCTAATACGTATATTTTGTATTATATTACTATATAGTATTCTACAATTACACAATTATGCGAAACTGTTCAGAAACGCGTTGACAAGAGGAAGAGTAGTTGTTCTTCGAAACAGAAATTGACTGTCTAATAAATCGGTATACAGGTTTAGAACAACCCTGAAGAGATATCCCTGAAGAGATGTATTTCTGATCGAATTCTAAGACTGATCGAATTCTAAGATGATTTTTCCTTTACGAAAATTTTGTCCGAAGTTTAGTTTTCAAATTACAAGAAGAAATAGCGTATCACGGGTCGCGTATAGGAGACATTTAAATTAAATTAATATTTAATAGGTGATATACAAAAAATATAAATTGACATTTCGGCTATTGATTTTAGCCATCTTCAGAAAACTATTAAATCCTACCCTATAATTTCTCCTTATGATAGTACTTGTTAATCCAAGAATAATGATATGTCCATAGTATACGAATGGAAAAGCACAATCTTCGGTCCACGAAGTTACTTTGCTCCTTGGCCGAAATATTAAGCTCAAATTGTACACAATATCAAACAATGGTAACTCATAAGGCTAAAAACTATGCTCACCATAAGTTTCGTGCGCACCTCCGTTCAGTCAAAAATCCATAATTAATGGTTAAAATCGTCAGATCGTTACAATAAATTAACTAAAATATATATAAATAATTAAAACGGAACAGAGACGTCAACGCTCTTTGACGGTCATTTTATTATAAACGAATTTTTGTTAAGACAAAAACAACTAAAGGACAAACATTGATATTGACATATAATACATGTATTAAAACATAAAAGTTAATTTACAATCTATTAAGAATATCGATATGTGAACGTTCGAAAGACAAATTTACAATTTATTAAGAATATCAATATACGATCGATCTAAATCATCGGTGTCCTTTTTTTAATTAAGATTCTTCTTACTATTGTGTATTATCTCAGAAATTAAACGTTTATAACACATCGGTCAATAAGTCCCCGGTCTAGCAAAGAAAACACAAGTGTTACATAAAAATTCGAATTTATTCATCAATATAGTTTCCTTTTAAGGCAATACAATCAGTCCAACGCCTTTCCAAACGTTCGATGCCGGTTTTGTAGAACGATTTTGGCTGACCCTCAAAATACGCATCAGTTTCGGCGATGACCTCCTCATCCGATCGAAATTTCTTCCCAGCGAGCATTTTTTTGAGCTCAGCGAATAGGAAATAGTCGCTGGGAGCCAAATCTGGCGAATACGGTGGGTGCGGGAGCAGCTGGAAGCCCAACTCGTTCAATTTAACCATCGTTGCCATCGACTTGTGACACGGTGCATTTGATCCACAGTGAGCAAACGCGGCACCCACTTCGAACACAGCTTCCGCATCGACAAATGATCGTGTAAAATGGTAAAAACACTTCCCTTGGATATCTTTACGATGTCAGCAATATCATCCAGCTTTAATTTACGGTCGGACAAAACCAATTTATGGACCTGCTTGATTTTTTCGGGGACAACTGCCTCATTTGGGCGACCAGAGCGGTGTGCATCGTCGGTGTCCGTACGACCGCGTTTAAAATCAGCATACCAGTCGATAATTGTTGATTTGCCTGGGGCAGAGGTGCCATAATGTTTGTCCAACCACTGTTTTGCCTCAACGGTGTTTTTTCCCATCAAAAAGCAGTGTTTAATGAGCACACGAAATTCCTTTTTTTCCATTGTTATGAAAATAACCAAATTAGCGTCACTAAAGCTTCAATAACTCACACAATAATGATCCGAATGACATATACATTTGACAGTACGCCTAAAAGGGTCTGGTCTTTCGAACCACTATGTACTTTTTGTGTTAGTGGCGCTCTCTATGTGTCAGACCGGGGACTTATTGACCGATGTGTTAGTAACGTTATAATAACTCTCGACATCCAGAATCTCTATATCATTCCAATTAAAGTCATGATTGTGATGCATTCTATGCTCAGAAATAATGGAATGAAAAAAAAAGATCTTTGCGAATATTATTCTGATGTTCAGCTACTCTTGTTTTCATTTTTCTTCCAGTCTGACCTATTATCCATATGATGCATCACAATCCCTACAGTTGATCTTGTAAACTACATTTTTCTTTTCTTCATTGATTGATTGATCTTTAATGAATTTGTTCAATTTGTTCAAACTAAAGAAGGATACTCTCACTATACTTCCATTAATGAAGTTTTTGAATCTTTCCGAAATGTCTTGTACATATGGAATAGTGAACCATTTTATTTCATGTTTTTTTAACTAATTATTATCAGAATCATTGTTTGTACAATAATTGGTTTTTTAAATAAATTTTATTCTTTTACTAATAATCTTTAAAATAAAATTTATGGGATAATCATTCATTAAAATTTTTATGATCAAATTTTTTGAAATTCTAGATGCGAAAAAAAAATCCTTTGTCCACTATGCCCATATATTATATAACCCTGCTTTTAAGACAATGAATGCTGAGAATAAAAATTGAAAAATCTTCCGGAGAAACTAGGTTTCTGAACAATCAAACTTTAATTTGTTTCTACATATGTAAATGGAGATATCCAAAAAATTAATTATTTATTTTCTCCTATTTCTATTATGGAAAATTGTAATCTCGGATGGAATGAGTTAAACAATATAAAAATATTTTTAGTCTCAGATGTAAGGAGACAAATACGAATATCACATATATAAAATAAAACTATACATGAATAACATAATTATTCAACACTTATTGTTCCAATTCTTGCATTACTAGATCTGAAACCATTGGAGATAATAGTGAACCCATAGAGATACCAAATGAGTACTACTATAGGGAGAAATTATTAGGGTAAGATTTAATATTGTTCTAAAGATGGCTAAAATCAATAGCCGAAATATCAAATTATATTTTTTGTATATCACCTGTTAAATATTAATTTAGAAAAAATTTTGCACATTATTTAGAGCATTGACTCCATATTAGCTCCTTTATAATTAATCTTTTATTTGCAACTATACGGAGTCCAATTATTTTATTAATTTTAGTATATTGTATTATTTAATTGACGAAGATGTTCACTATTATGTTCCACTCTTCGATAGAACTAATTACAGTAATTGGAAGTTTCGATTAGAAGTCCTACTAAACGAAAAAGATCTACTGCGCTATGTTGAAACGCCTTTACCGGAAATTCTGGCGCAGTTTGAAATTGTTGAAAGTGATTCAACTGATGTAAAGGCACAAAAAGAAAAATGTAAGAAAGCAGCATAGAAATCCGCAAAGAAATGCAGAGGTTTTATTATACAGAAAATAGCAGAATCATATCTTGAATACATAAAAGTCAAAATCTCTGTATATGATACTTAGGAAATATTGTACTAAAACAGATCTTTGAAAGAAAAAGCGTTGCAAATCAAATTCGTCTGATAAGGAAACTTCTGTGCATGAAATTCAATCCATTGTAAGAGAGCTTAGAAAACCACATTATGAAATTTGATCGAATTGTGAGGGACTTAAAAGCACCAGGTTCAAACATAGAAGAAAATTATGTTATTTATTATTTGTTACTGACTATGCCATCCGGATATGATGCAGCTATAAAAACAGTAAGTAAAAATCAATTAACGTTAGAAATCATAGTCTTAAACGGTCTAGCTGGATCTTAATGCTTGTATGATTCTTGTGAATTTATATACTACGTATGTAGGTATATTAAGAAAAAAAAGTAACGAAGAAGTAACGACTTGTTATATTTTAACTAACAATAACAGTAATAAGTTACTTTTGCAAATCAATAACGAGTAACGGGAACAAGTTATTTTTTAGGAAAAAGAGAACGATAACAGTAATGAGTTATTTTTATGAGGTGTTATCAACCAATGATTTATATATTACGTATGTAGTCCTTAGAAACGCGCACCAAAATGATTTTTTGATCTTGAAACGCTAACTCTACTAAACTATTGCAGTAATATCACGAGTTAAATTGCTAGTCATTTATGAAATTATATAAAATAGTAAATTATATAAAAAATTATATAAAATAGTATTATAAATAAAAAAATAGTATTGTTTGTAATCTGCCTTATATACGTATATTTAATTTATGAGATATGACACAGAAAGATTTCATTTTAAGAAATTAAATATACTGTAAAGATTATATCATATAATCTTTTTTCCACAAGGATATTTATTGGCATAGAATCTCACATGATCTCATCACCACATGCTACATAGAAAGTTAGTCTATACGTAAACTGTGAATACAATGAAAAAAGGCGTGATTGTGATTTAGACAGCCAATTAGATCGTTAATGTTTCATCTCTGTTTTCTAAAGCTACAGTTACAATTAAACTTTTACGTAGTTAGAAGTAAAGTAACGGTAAAAGTAACTAGTGAAATCGTTACCGTTATTCCAAAAATGTAATTGCGTTACCGTGAACGTTACTCAGAAGAAAATGTAATGTCGTTACCGAAAAAAGTAACTTGTAACGGTAACAAATTATATTATAAATAACGTGTTACTTGCCAACCCTGATATAAATTCACACAAGAATCATACAAGCATTAAGATCCAGCTAGATTTAAAACTTTGATTCCTATAATTGTATTATCACATATACGTTCTATAATATATTATAGTTCTATAATATATTATATTTTCAATTAACTTTATTTTTTGTTAAAGGTTTGACGAGGAAGCCAAATGAGGAACGAAGAAACTCAAATCAAAGAATGAAACTTACAATTAGCCAAATTCTGTGTTTGTTGCACAAATTAAAATTAAGAAAGCAACAAGGAAATTCTAGAAATCAAAGCAATAGTAATCAAGGAAATTTCAAGAATTAGCAAAAAGGCAATGTATTAGGAAATAAGTCTTTTACCTTTGCTTATCATAACTGTTTAACACTCATAAAAGAGCTTAATATAATAAATAACTGCAGTCTTACAGAATAATTCTACTCAAGCTCGCGTTACAGAAGATAATGGAAATCAATCTCAGGAAAGGTCATCACCTAAAGTAGCTTTTACATTCTTATCAAGTGAAGATAAAATAGGAAGATTTTCAAAGGAAAAATGGTACTTAGATTCTGGAGCCAGTGAGCATATTATCCAAGAAAGACAAGATGCACAACATCAGAAAATTGAAAGTATTCATTAACATAAAAATCGCCAAAAAAGAGATGATTTAAGAACAAGTTTTTGACTTAATGATCAGTATAATGATATTATACAATAATTAGCGATATTTTAATTGTGCCGAATTTGGAAACTAACTTAAATAAGAAAATTGGAGATGAAAGGTTTTAAAATCATTTTTGAAAAAGGAATGGGAACAATTTCTTACGGAAATATAATAGTGGCTATAGCTTATATCTAAAAGATACCTAATGTTGAATTATTGTTTTAATAGATACAGATTTTGGGATATCTAGAAGAAAATAAACTTGTGACTGGAAGAGATGTGGTTTTTGACGAGCAAAGCACAGCAAAGAGCTTTCTTAAAGGGATAAGATTTCTATCTAGAAACTGATATTGAAAACAAGGAAGGACTTAGAAGAACCGTTAGAAGAAAAAGAAGAAACTTCTCAGGAAGACAGTAAGGAATTAGAGAATAAGGATATTGAAACACATGAATTGAAAATAGGAGATAATTTGAAAGAGAACCTAGGAATGTTAAAGGCGAATCAAAGTCTTATAGCAAGGAAACAAAATGAATTGACTGATACAGATCAAAGCGAGGAAGAAGAAAGAAGTGGGTTCCTAAACGATTCCAGGAATTCGTTACAGATTTATGGCCAGGATGGAATAATGTGAAAGAGGATTACATGACATATGTTTTATCTGCAGAAGAGTTTGTAGATGATGTTCCTCAGAGTTATAAAAGAATTGAGGAAAGAGATGACAAAGAAGTTTGGAAACAAGCTATACGAGGTCTGGCTATTAAATAACGAGACTGCGCGCGCAGAAGGCGTCCTAGAGGGGTAGGGTGGGAAATGAATGCAGCGTTGGATAGCTGGAAGTGTCTACTATTCCAGTACGAAAACACGTTTTTGTCGCAGTAGTAGTATTTTTTCTATAGAGGTTAGAAACGAACTTGTTTTTTTCTCGTGCCGATAACAATGTGTGACGAAAAACACGAGCAACGGATCAATGTGAAATTTCTCGTTAAATTAAAAAAAACTCCGACTGAGTGCTATAAGTTGTTGAAAGAGGCCTATGGTGAGAATTCTCTATCTCGTGCGCGTGTTTTCGAATGGTATAAACGGTTTTCTGAAGGCCGAGAGAGCACCGAAGATGACCAACGTCCAGGTCGACCTGTCTCTGTTTCAACTCCGCAAACAGTGACCAAAATCAATGAAATTGTGCGCGGAGATCGTCGTATGAGCATTCGGATGATTGCTGAGACTGTAAACGCCGATAAAGAAACTGTCAGAAAAATTTTACATGACGAATTAAACATGAAGAAAGTCTGTGCGAAGTTGGTCCCAAAAAATTTGACCCCTGACCAAAAGCTCGTCCGTCAACAGATCTGCTCAGATTTTCTTGAGAGGTTAGATGAAGAGCCTGAATTGATGGAAAACATCATCACTTGCGATGAAACCTGGATATTCCAATACAATGTTGAAACTAAGCGCCAATCCATGCACTGGAAAACTCCTTCCTGCATCGCCAAGAATGAAAAAAGCAAGGATGTCGAAATCAAAATTTAAAGCCATGCTAATCGTTTTTTTCGACATCAACGGCATCGTGATGACTGAATGGGTTTCAGAAGGTCAAACTGTAAACCAAACTTACTATTTGACAGTTTTGGCAACACTACGAGAGCGAGTTCGTAAGAAACGGCCGGAGTTGTGGAAAAACAAGTCGTGGATCTTACACCAGGACAACGCACCTGTCCATAACGCGCTGTCTGTGAAGCGTTATTTAGCTGCTAGATGCACTCCAGTGCTCGAACACGCGCCGTACTCGCCTGATTTAGCACCCTGTGACTTTTTCCTGTTTCCGAAGATCAAGTCTGCCTTAAAAGGAACCCGGTTCGAGTCGATGGAAAAGGTGAAGCGAAAATCGGCGGAGCTCCTAAATGCTCTTACAAAAGAAGACTTCCAGCATTGCTTTGACCAATGGAAAAAACGAATGAAACGGTATGTGGCGAGGGGAGGGGAGTACATTGAAGGGGAGCATTCAATTGTAGAATAATTTTTAAAATAAAACTCTTTTTCATAAGCAGTCTCGTTATTTAATAGCCAGACCTCGTACATAAAGAAACAAGACATCTCTAATAGAAAACAAAACGATTTACATCGTTGCCTACAGGAAAAAAAGCAATTGACAGTAAATAGATATTCAAAATAGAAAAAGATGGAAATCACTTAAGATGTAAGGCCAGTGATTAAAGGTTGCGCACAAAAGAAGGAACTTGACTATAAAGAAATTTATGCACCTGTTGCAAAATTATTAATGTTAGAATATTACTTTCGGTAATTAACTAAAAAATTTTAGCTCATCAAATGGATGCCTTCTTGCAAGGTAATGTATACGAATATATCTATATGAAGTTACCAAATGATTTCCATACTAAAGATAAAAATGTAGTATGCAAATTGAATAAAACTTTACCTTCACCTACAGAGAGCGGAATTTTTGTTTTGATAGCTTTGTTAAAGAGTTAGAGTTTAAACAATCTAAAAATGATGAATGTTTATATATTTACGAAAAAGAAACTATAATTATGTATTTGTTGCTTTATGTAGATGATCAGAAGTAATAATCTAGAATTTTTAGAAAATATTAAGGAATAATTTAGAAACTAATGAAAGAATTTAAAATGACAGATTTAGATAAATTAAAATTTTTTTGGGGAATAAAGAGAGAGTCACGGAATGTATTTGTCTCAATTAGTATATTTTAAATTTATAGATCTAATATGTGTGACTGTAAGCTCGTAAAAACGCCTATGGAGAAAGGATTTCCATGTGAGAACACCTTGAAGGAACCTGTAATAACTAATAAGTCTCTCCAGGAATTAGTTGAATGTTTTATGTATTTGATGAATACTTCGAGACCTAATCTATTCTCTGTTAATAAATTTAGTAGGTTTCAAGAATGCTCCACGGAAAGCCTTTGGAAGGGCCTTAAAACAAATTTTACGATATCTAAAAGGCACTGCTGAACTAGTCTTACTATTTTCCATTGATTCTAAGCCAAAGGAGAAATTGATAGGATTCGCGGACTGGGCAGAAGACACATTCCAGCAAATGAGAATGGATTGAAATGGATTAAAATGGATTCAAATTTTCAGAAATACGGATTCATGAATGTTAAAATGAATCTTTTTCAATCCTGAATGCATTTTTATTCATTTATAGGAATTGTATAGAGCATATCTCTATACTTTTTAATCTAAAAATAATATTAGCATTTTCTATGCATTGTGAATACTACTTAATTTAGAATTGTAAATAGGAAGTACAGTTTTTTTAATTTAGTTAAATTTAAAAATAATATCAGCCATTTCTGTGCAACGTGAATACTACTTAATTCAATATTCTAAATATGAAATGCAGTTTTTTAATCTAATTGAATAAAAAAAGTTTATATTAAAAAATGGACCATAAATGCTATTTATATTAGATATCGGCGCACGATATCGGCCAAGATTAGATTATCCGACACTTACCCAATGTTATCTCATAGTAATGTAAATTATTTATATTTTATTATATTTATTAAATGATGGTATTTTTATTATATCTATATAATTTCATTACTAGTTTAGCTGGCTGTAATTGAAGTAGAGAGAATGAATAATACATTTATCAATTGAAGATGGTGTAGCGAGTAACGTAGAAAATTCATAATCCAGAGGTTCCCTCTGAATTCGAATCCCATTAAGGTGCGTTTTTTAATAATAATTTGAAGTAGTTGATTTCAGGTATAATTATCATAAATATCTTAGGAATAAAATTTGTAATTCTTAAATATGAATGTTTTTTTTTTTCCGAATATTAAACTAGTGTCAACTCAGATCCATTTCAATCCATTTAATTCATTTTCATGGATTTAAAATACATATTAAAAGAATTTTAATCCATTTTAATTCATTCTCTCGTTTACTGGATATGCAAATGTAATAATTAAATATATTTTTTGTACCATGTTCTGTTTTGGATTGGCATCCTCAAAAATTTGATTAACAATCTTGATTCTTCTATGTATGTGCCATAACCATCAATCTTAACCGATTTCCTAAATCTTGTACCTCATATACTTGAGCAAAAATTTCAATGGGATAATAAGAATTACATCCCTTATGAAAAAATAGCCTCAATTTTGGACATTAAACACTCAAAAAGAACGTTTAAATTTAGATGTTAAACACTTAAAAAAAAAATTTTGGTGTAATTTTGGACTGTCCACTAAAGGTTACATCCAATTAAAGATTAACACCCAAAAAAAACCATAAAAATAAATGGCTTTATTATATAAAATTAATTAAATCTGTTTTATTCCTAAAATAATATTATTAATTTACAACATTTTCCGAAATACATACGACAAAATTATAATTAAAGAAACGCTCTCTCTCTCTCTCTCTTATTTGAAAATTAATTTTCTTATTTTTCTAAGCGGTCACCCATCCAATATCGTACCCCATCCAACGGTACTTGACCACTGCAATTTTATGGAAATTGCTGCTTCCATGATCAAAGAACACTGAATGTTAGTATATAACTATGATATATCTCAATAGGACTTCAACATTTTTAGGACTGCAAGGAATATCTTTTTAACAAACTTTGGAAACATAATCTGGATGCTCTTGTGTTTTATATTATCCTTGTTTCACATAGAATATTCAACAAGGTTTCAACAAGGATAAAACGATGAGGGCACTCGGATGTTTTCGAACGCAGCCTAGATAAAGTTTGTCAAAAAGATGTTTCATTCCTTACGAAAAAAACTTTCAATTTTGGGTGTTAACACTTAAATTTAGATGTTTACCATCAAAATTCAGTGTTGACCATCAATATTGGATATACGTTGAGATTTGACCGTCAACATTGGATGTCAGTTGAGAGTTGGGCATCATTGTTGAGTGTCGGTTGAGTGTCAGTTAAGCATTGAGTATCAATGTTGAATGTCAGTTGGGTGTGACCATTAAATTCGGTGAATAGTTTGGTGTATACATCATACTATATACCGAATTTGATGGTAACACTCAATCGCGGTTTACTCATGACACTCAGTAGATGAGTATAAATCTTAAACGGTTTAATAACCTTTGAATGTCATTTTCAAAATTGAATGTAAGTATTGTGGAATGCGCGGTTCGCGCCCAAGAGACACGCGTAACCCGCGTGCAAGGCATCGCGGGAGCGTTTCCGTTCACGTGTTCGGCCGTTAGCTTTAGTCTTTGTTTCCCCCGTTTGCGCTCATTGTGCCGTGCGCCGCGATACGCGAACAAAGCGAGACTAGACGAGGTTATAGTTTGTAGTGAGAGTCAGTGGATTGCGTTGTCGAACAAAGAGCGTGCATATTCACCGAACAGTATTTGAGTGTCTTATTCTTCTTCCTGCGATCCATCAATTTGGCGCAACAACATTCTGGGGACCGTGACAGGACTTCGAGGCTTCACGTTGTTGGCCATTACGCAGCAAGTAAAGATTTACAGAAGAAGTCATGGACAGAGTGAAGCTCGCACAAAAAGTAACGCGCATTGCGTTTACGAGGGCATACGCTGTTTTCCAAGCGGAAAAGGCGAGGCAACCGCTGGACATAACCTCGCTACAAGTCGCGTACGCGCTGGTGCAAGATAAAGCAAGCGAACTCAAGGAGTTGAGCCTGAAACTACGGAACTTGATGATCCAAGCCGAAGAATCCGAAGAAGCCCTCTGCCGAGAAATAGAGCATGCGGACGAATATGCAGCGAAGTATCATCAAGCGAAATTTGAGGTAACCGGATTGATTGAGAGGCAAGAAGCTCACGAGTCCACGCTGCCGGCACAGTCTCCATCTCGACGGTCGTATTCTGCACTCGCGATGACACAGGAAAGTATGCGCACACTAAAATTACCAAAGATTGAATTAAGAAAATTTGGAGGCGATATTAAAGATTGGCTACCGTTTTGGGGGACGTTTAAGAAAATTCACGTGAATCCAGAATTGGCTAAAGAAGATAAATTTCATTATTTAGTACAGTCTATGGAAACGGGTTCGCGTGCATGTGAAGTAGTAAGTAGTTTCCCGCCAACGGCGGAGAATTATGAGAAAGCCATACAGAGCCTCGAGTCACGTTTTGGCAAGAAAGAATTGTTGATTGAATTTTACGTGCGTGAACTTTTAAAGTTAGTTTTGAATAAGAGTAAAAAGGTGTCGCTTGCGACGATTTATGATAAATTAGAAACGCATATGCGATCGCTTGAGACTCTAGATGTAACAACAGATATGTGTGCGGCGATGTTATTTCCGTTGGTAGAATCTGCGCTGCCAGAAGAAACTTTGCGAACGTGGCAACGAGTAATGACGTCGTCAACGCTGCAAACAGATACATCTAGTATAAATCGCACAGCCAAGGATCGTCTTATTAATTTGATGTCTTTTCTAGGAAGAGAGGTTGAGAACGAAGAGCGTATTCTAATGGCTAAGACATATTTCGAGAGTAGCGATACCCAGGCATCTAAAGATAAAGATAAGAAGAGAACGAGATGCGATCAAGGTCAAGGAGTAGCTACAGCAGCTGGTTTATTATCCGTGAAAGAATCCAAGGCACAACCATGTTTGTTCTGTGGAGAGAAACATCATAGTTCGAGTTGTGAAAAGGCGAAAGGCATGGATATGGACGAGAGATCTAAGATCGTTAAAGAAAAAAATGGCTGTTTCAAATGTCTAAAGGTAGGACATAGCTATAAGAAATGTTACAGCAAAGAAAAATGTCCCTGGTGCAGTAAAGGACACTGCCTCTAGATGTGCCGAAATCTTTCGAGTAATAGCCAGAAATCGGTTGATGAGAGGCCCAACGGTTCAAAATTCAACGAGGGAAATAGTTGTTTGGCTAATATTTCAAGTGCCAAAATATTATATTTTTATCTATACTGAAAATCAGGATGCGTGGACCGAGAAAGTGTATCTGTTCGTGCCATTGTAGATACAGGCTCACACAGATCCTACATTTTGAAGAGGTTAGCAAGGGATCTAGGATACGAAGCAGAAGGTGAGCAAACGATGGCGCAGTTACTTTTTGGAGGAACGAAGACTAAGCCTCAAAAACACAAAAGCTATCGGATCCACATTGGTAACTTGGAAGGAACGTATAAGTGTAATTTTATAGCCTTACAACAAGACACTATTTGCCAAGATGTTCCCAACATAGGCACCGGGTTGTGGACGGAGGCGCTTAAAGAGAAGAATGTCCATCTAAGCGACACCGGTGAAAGTAAAGAGTCTATTTCTTTGTTGATCGGAGCGGACGTTGCGAGCAAGCTATTTACAGGCAAAATCATACAACTGAACCAAGGAGCAACGGCTATCAAGACGAAGCTTGGATGGACGATTTTAGGCAGAAATTCAGAAGAAAGTAGTGACACAGACACTACGCTGATGGTCGTCTCCATGTTTTCTCAAGAGGCCAGCGTGTCAGATTTATGGAAACTAGACACGTTAGGAATTACTGACCCGATCGAGAGCATAAGTAAAGAGGCACGACAAGAAGAAATTAAGGCATTGCTTCAAGAGACAACAAAGATTACCGAAGAAGGACGTTTCGAAGTCATCTTACCCTGGAAGGATAATCATCCGCCCTTGCAAGATAACAGGGACATGGCTAAAAGAAGATTGGATGTCGTCACGAAGAAATTGAAACAAGAAAACTTATTCGACGATTACAATACAATCTTCAGCAACTGGCTCGAGGAGGGTATTATAGAAAAAGTACCTGTGCATGAAGTTGACAGAGAGAGTTACTACCTTCCGCATCGACCAGTTGTCAAGAGAGAAGGAACCACTAGGATTCGACCCGTTTTCGATGCCTCGGCCAAGAAGAAGGAAACGCCGTCGCTCAACCAGTGTTTAGAAACGGGACCCAATCTTATTGAGCTTGTTCCAGCATTGCTGCATCGATTCAGAGAAAAGAGGATAGGAGTAACAGCAGATATTGCTAAAGCCTTTTTACAAATTAGCGTTTCTCCATCAGATAGAGATGTCCTAAGGTTTTTGTGGTGGGATACTAACGGCGAAATCGAGACTTATCGTCATCGTCGGGTTGTTTTTGGAATAACTAGCAGCCCTTTCCTTCTAGGAGCCACCATAAAATTACTCATTGAGAATACGTTAAATTCTACTGTTTCGACACACGAGAAATTAATTTACAAGAAATTGCTAAGATCCTTTTACGTTGACGATTGCATCACCAGTGTCGATTCTTACGAGGACTTCGAGATTTTTCAGAGAGAAGCAAGTTCCGTTTTGGATAAAGCAAGATTCGACTTAAGAGACTGGAAGTACACAGGCCTGAGATGCAAGACTCGATCGACAGTACTTGGACTAATATGGAATACTGAAGAGGATACTCTTTCGTTGTCGGGTTTCCCCCTACAACCCACCGCAGAAAGGATAACGAAGAAAATTGTTTTATCGCACGTGCAGAAGGTTTTTGACCCATTAGGAGTGATCTGTCCTGTGTTGATGAAAGCAAAACTACTGCTACAGCGCCTTTGGAGCGAAGGTTTAAATTGGGACGCGGAAATTGATCCGGATAGAAAAAAGGAGTTCTTGGATTGGGCGCAGCAACTGGATCTTCTCCGGATCTTGAGGTTCCCACGCTGGATTTTCGGTGAGATAAGAAATACAGATACATTGTCCCTGCATATGTTCGTAGATGCAAGCAAAGATGCATATGCCGCTGTTCTTTTCGTGCGTATCGAATCAGACACGGAAGTCAAGGTTCATCTGGTGGAAGCTAAATCGAGAATAGCACCCAAAAGCAAGAAAACGATACCGCGTCTCGAATTACTGGCTGCTTCCATTGGAGCGCGGATGATGCATTCTTTCGACAAGGCAATGGATTATCGAGATATTAAAAGATATTTTTGGAGCGATTCGACTACTGTTCTAGCATGGATACGACAGACAAAGCAATGGGCTGTATTCGTGTGGAATCGCGTTCAAGAAATAAGAAGTATCACAAATGTCGAGTCTTGGAGATATGTGCCGGGGGTTATGAATCCTGCGGATTTACCTTCACGAGGATGTGATGCCAAGAAATTACTCGAGTCAAGATGGTGGGAGGGGCCCGAATGGCTAAAGCTGCCCCCGGAAGAATGGCCGTCCAAAGAAGAAGAGATTAACGAAGAGATAGTCAATATAGAGCTGCGTAAAACTTCAAGTCGACTTAAAGAAGAGACTCCCCCTAAAGCTACGACAGAAGGAATCGCTATGATTGCTGGTGAAAAAGACGTCCCTTGGTACTTGGAAAGATTTTCAAGCTACGCGAAGATCTTACGAATGATAGCATGGGTGTTAAGATTTACTAATAATTCCCGAAGAATCCACGCATCAGTCGGAGGAGAGTTAAGCGCGAAAGAAATCAGTACAGCAGAATTACTCCTCTGTAAATTAGCTCAGAAAGAATCATTCATGGGAGTAAATGATCCACGGCTGCGAGGATTGAACGTCTTCGAAGAAAAGGGAATTATGCGTATTAAAACAGCAGTTTCTAATCGTCAAGACACTTTCTGTTTTAGATATCCTATAGTGTTGGATTCAAAGCACTTATCGACGAGAAGAGTTATCCTGTATACTCATTTGAAACTCAATCACGCTGGAACCGAGATTGTAATGAACAATCTACGGGAGAAGTTTTGGATTCTCCGGTACCGACGGACGGTGCGTTCCATCGTTCACAAGTGTACGGCTTGCCGTCGACACGCAGCGAGGAACATGGAAGCGCCATTTACACCGCTGCCAGAAAATAGAGTACGAGAGGCAGCAGCATTCGAGGTGGTAGGCATCGATTACGCAGGTCCTCTTTTCTTGAAGGAAGGATGTAAGGCCTACATCTGCTTGTTTACGTGCGCGGTCTACCGTGCAGTACATTTGGAACTGGTCACATCGTTATCAACGGAGGAATTTATAGAAGCCTTCAGAAGATTTATAGCCAGACGAGGAAGGCCCTCTGTAGTCTATAGCGATAATGGCAGAAATTTCGTAGGATTAGCGAATTTACTACGAAAAATTAATTGGCAGAAAATTCAGCGATATTGCTCTCTTAGCCAAATCGAATGGAATTTCAATCCACCTTCAGCTGCTTGGTGGGGAGGATGGTGGGAGCGCCTCATCCGCATCCTCAAGGATTTGCTAAGGAGAACGCTGAGGAGAACTTCGTTGAGTTACGAAGAGATGAACACGGTCTTGTGCGACTGTGAAGCTGTTATGAATTCAAGACCGCTTACTTACATGACAGAAGAGAGTACTGAGACCATGGCAATCACTCCAGACATGTTCATTAGAGACGTCAAGGAAGCTGGCGTTCCCGATTTGGACCAGATCAGCAAGACAAACTTTGCAAAACGGATCCGTTATCGCCAAAGTCTAAAGGAAGAATTGAGAAGGCGTTTTCGCATCCAGTATCTAGGACTATTATCCAGACGGACGAAATGCAAGAACAGTTTCACGCAGGTTGCAGTTGGCGACGTAGTACTAGTCGGAAACGACACCCAAAGACGTTTGGATTGGCCGCTGGCAATAGTCAAAGAAGTCTTTCCTGGAAAGGACGGACATACCAGAGTTGTGAGACTGAAAACGGAAAAGGGAGAATTAATTCGCCCAATACAAAGACTGATCCCGTTGGAGGTGGGTCATCACGCGGGAAAAGCTAGCAGAGTCCGTGAGTCAATCAAAGCTTCGCCTCAGGATGAAGAGAGTCCGGAGTCTGCCCCGCAGGAGAAGCAGGAGTCGGTCGTCGAGGAGAAGCCGGAGTCTGTTCCTACAGAAGAAACGGATCTAAGAACTCGGAGCGGACGACTTATTAAGAAGCCAGAACGATTTGAAGCCTAGCTTCATTTTTCATTTTTTATTTACTTTGCCTTTTAAGATAGGTTGAGTTGCACCCAGATCGTGAGGATGCAACTCAAGGTGGGAGAGATGTGGAATGCGCGGTTCGCGCCCAAGAGACACGCGTAACCCGCGTGCAAGGCATCGCGGGAGCGTTTCCGCTCACGTGGGGATGTAGAATGTGCGGTTCGCGCCCAAGAGACACGCGTAACCCGCGTGCAAGGCATCGCGGGAGCGTTTCCGTTCACGTGTTCGGCCGTTAGCTTTAGTCTTTGTTTCCCCCGTTCGCGCTCATTGTGCCGTGCGCCGCGATACGCGAACAAAGCGAGACTAGACGAGGTTATAGTTTGTAGTGAGAGTCAGTGGATTGCGTTGTCGAACAAAGGGCGTGCATATTCACCGAACAATATTTGAGTGTCTTATTCTTCTTCCTGCGATCCATCAATTTGGCGCAACAACAAGTATCACTTGAATGTTAATCTTTATGATTGAGAATTAACGCTGAAATATTGAATAGATGCGCCACCAGATTCATTTATGAAAGAAATATATTTTAATACTATACGCATGAAACATCTTTTTGACAAACTTTATCTAAGTTGCATTCGGAAACATCATCTAAGTGGCCCTATCGTTTTATCCTTGTTGTCTAATGTAAAACAAGGATAATATAAAACATAGGGACATTCAGATGATGTTTCCAAACGTAGCCTAGATAAAGTTTGTCAAAAACATGTTTCATGCAGTCCTAAAGATGTTGAAATCCAATTGAGATATATCACAGTTATACACTAATATTTAGTGTTCTTGGATCATCAAAGCAGCAATTCCCATACGATTGCAGTGGTGAAGCACCATTGGATGGAGTACGATATTGAATGGGTGACCACTTAGAAAAATAAGAAAATTAATTTCCAAATGAGAGAGAGGGCGTTTTTTTAAATTATAATTTTGTCGTGTGTATTTCGGAAAATGTTGCAAATTAATAATATTATTTTAGGAATAAAACAGATTTAATTAATTTTATATAATAAAACCATTTATTTTGATGGTTTTCTTTGGGTGTTAACCTATAATTGGATGTAACCTTCAGTTGACAATCCGAAATTACATCCAAATTTGAGCGTTCTTTCGAGTGTTAACGCCTAAAATTGAGGGTATTTTTCTGTAAGAGATGCATATAGTATTAAAATATATTTCTTTCATAAATGAATCTAGCAGTGCATCTATATTCAACATTTCAGCTTTAATTCTCAATCATAAAGATTAACATTCAAGTGACATTTGCATTCAATTTTTAAAATGACAAAGGTTATTAAGCCATTTAAGATTTATACTCATCTATTGAGTGTCATGAGTAAATCGCGATTAAGTGTTACTATCAAATTCGGTGTGTAGTATGGGAATACATTAAACTATTCACCGAATGTAATGGTCACACCCAACCGACACTCAACAATGATGCTCAACGCTTAATTGACACTCAACATTGAATGTCTGTATCAAGACAACGAATATTCATGGTCACACTCAACCGACACCTAACAATGATGCCTAATTTTCAGCTGACATCCAATGTTGACGGTCAAATCTCAACGTACACCCAATATTGACGGTCAACTGAATTTTGATGGTAAACACTTAAATTTGAATATTAACACCTAAAATTAAAGATTTTTTTTCATAATGGTTAATTGAGATGTCCTATCACACTCGCCGTATTCTCCAGATTACTCCTTCCGTTTACCACCTATTTCGATCGATGACTCATGACCTGTCTAAACAGCGCTTCCATTCTTATGAAGATATCAAAAAATTGTTCAATTCGTGGATAGTCTCAAAAGATGTGTCATTCTTTCGATGAGGAATCTATCTATTACCAGAAAGATGGGAAAAAGTAATAGCTAGCGATGGACAATATTTTGAATAATCAATTTGTAACCATTTTTTTACAATAAAGTATTTTTACCAAAAAATTCCTTAAAATTAATGCACACTCTCAATATATGCTCAGTATCCGAAGAGAATTAAAATACATTGAAAATTTTGCGCAACAATCAGTGCTATATGGGACGAGATTGAAAGAAAGTAAGTTATTCTTTTTAATCGAAAACAAATTTTTTAGCTTGTGAATCCATTTTAATTCATGACACAGGATTGAAACAAAGTTTTTCTTATTTCGACAAAGATAATTTCATATTTTTGGAAATAAAACTTGATAATGGATTTTCAGCTGAGTGCTCTACAATCGTATAATAACTGTTACTTCGATGATCCATAAACCTTGAATGTTAAGAGAAATACAACTGTAACATATCTGCTCAATAGATATTGTTAAAAAGATGGTTCACGGTTGCCAAGTTCCGAGAACGACTGTACGGTTGGGGCCTGAAGGTTCGTGCGTTGGATGCTTTCATATTTCGACTGAAGGCCAGCCGATTATTTTATTAAAAAAAAAAGAGGGAAAAAAAGGCGTAGGATTTTATTCGCGTTTTGCGACCATTGTTACAAACTTTCTTTTTGTTATTAATATTTGATCAACATAAAATATCAACACAATCATAGAGACCTTTTTATTATTATTACAAGATTACATACAGTGCGAACACAATTACAAACAAGAAAGAAGAAGGCCGAATATCAACCAAAACGTTTATGATTTTAATTTGTAGGAATAATTTTAAATATATAATTTCGCGACGAACAACTTACGTTTGGCTGTATGCTCTTTATTTATTTATTGTTTATAAGTATTAAGCCATTATATTTACTTTTATATTTTATTTACACGCAAACAGAAACATATGTTGCACATTTTATTTTTTTGAATTTATTAGGGAAAATTTTGATGTCAGTTTTTGTTTATCATTAAAAAAAATGTATGAAACTGACGAAAATGAATATTAACGTAAGATTAAAAATTTATTTCTTAAAAACTTGTATAAAAGAAAAATTAATACCATATCACATTTATGCAAATTTATGTATCAAAACTAATTCTTATAATATTTTTTTGGATCAAAAGATAAATAGAATTAAACAAAATTTTATTCTACTTTTAAATTTTATTCTGATTTTATATTAAAAAATTCTACGTGTTAAATTTCAAGATTCATACAAACGGCCAGAAACATATAAAATATAAATTTTTTAACTTTTAGACTCATAATTCATTATGACTTGATGTGTGTGATGCGTTTTTCCGATGACAAGAAATCATTTTCAACAAATTATGGTATCAGAAAATTAAAAGTATAAACAAAAAAATTGAAAATTTAAGACATTATTTTCATTATAGGAGAAAAAAAATTAAACAAATTAACTATGATATTATAATTATATCACATTCTTTAGGTAATAAATGAACTTCTGATTTAATTCCTTCAAAAATTGAAAGGATTTTGAGTTGAAGTTTTTTTTTATCAGATCAAGAAACGTTACATCATATAAACATTGCTTCTGATAATTTTGAGTTTAATAATAAACAAAACATAAACAACAAATGAATTATAAATCTTAGTAACACTGAAATCCCAAACAATGTTAAATTGCTATTACAATTAGGTCAAAGATTTAATTTGTCTAATAATATTATTAGAAAAAAATAACACTAAAGAAAAAATAACTATTGAATTCATCAAACATATTGAATGTAATTTAATTAAAATGGATGACAAAACACGCAATTCGATTAGAAATGAATCTGTTTTAATTTTAAATACAATAAATCATAACAATCCTCTTATAGATGATGTTAAAAAAGTTTGTTAAAGAAAAATAAAAGTTTTATTTTAGAACACCCTAACATCTTAATTACACGAGCAGATAAAGGTAATACAATTGTGATTTTATTAAGTTGATAAGTCCCTAGAAAGACACATTAGTGGTGTTACCACCTGCAATGAGCTGTGAATTTCCAGTAGTGCCAACCTTCAAACTTCTCACTACACTGTTGCAGACAGCTATGATAATCAGTATATTTGTGACAGCCACCATATAAAAATGGAAATCATTCTGAAATTTTCCAGATAATTTTTTTTATTTTTAAGACTTATACTTACAGTCACAACAAATAATCAACAAATTTATACAAAAAAAGTCAACTTCTGGTTATTAAAAATTTCGAAATGTACATTTAATTAAAAATAGCATATCGATTCCTATTTGAGTCATTTTCAGCGTTATAACCTTAATATTACAGCAATTAATATATCGCAGTAAATGTCTTTAATTTTAATTTGCGATGACGTTCTGCAATTCTCGTGTGATTTATTATTACTTTGTATGTGACTTGTTGATTTCGTGAGGTAAACACAATTTTTATTTCCGTTGTCCTCTATTATTCACCTTCTTCAACGATTTTTTAAAATTTTAGCTTGAGTTTTTATCCACAACGGTCATGTACAAAAGAAGAGAAAACTTTGAAGACATTAACTGTATATATAAAGTACTAATAAGCTGTAATATTAAAAGATGGTAACGGGGAAGATGATTCAAACAGGAGTTGAAACGTATGAAATCATATGGTATTATTAATTAAATGTATATCTCGAAATTTTTAACAGCCAGAGGTTGACTCCTTATAGCCTTTTGTATGAATTTTTTTATTGTTTGTTGTATCAATTAAAGTCTATAACTTATTAGTTTTAATTTAATTTCATTATTATTCACAGTTAATAATAAAAAATATAAGATTTTGCCATTCGTTTTGTCTTTTTTGTGGCTGAACTAGTGTACACTTTTGGAACTTAAAATGAAATAGGTATTATGTTCGTGGAGACATATTCACACTTCTATATACACACACTCTTTCAGTTATACTTCATACCGCATATTCATGTAAATATACATACTCCGCGACAAGATGGCGCGCTCTCGTAAACACTATACTCAATTTCCCATCTAGATACTCCTTCGAGAACCTTCCTTCTTCGAGAACGAGCTTCCTTCGAGAACATTATCATCCCTTCTAGAACCTTATACACGACATCATCACTTTACAACCTCGCGATAAGATATTGTATTTTCTATTAAATAAACGTTGTTAAATCGAGTGCTATCCATGACCTACATTTATTATATATAGCAATCCGCTACATAATTGGTGACCCCGACGTGATTTGCAAACGAGATCACTCAATGTGATCAACAGATCGCTACCACGAACCGCACAAACGTCCGCCATTTCTACTTATACGGCGAGCACGCATGTCATTATCAAAGACGCCACCAAATCTCCCGGTTAACGCATCCATGGGAGAGAACTTGCGCATGCAAAATCAGGTACCACGAACAATGCTCCGGCAAGGAATTCAGGGCGGAATTCAGATTCGTCCGACTGGTCACGTTCTGGAGGAACCACCCAAAGTTGTGGTTCTCACAGCTCGAATCCGAGTTCTACGCTTATTGTGTCAGATCGGACGAGGCTAAATACAACGCGGTCGTACGCCACCTCGACAAAGCCATATTGACGACCATATCAGACATCCTGGAGAGCCCATCAGGAAAATGATAAGTACAGTAAACTTAAAGAGGCCTTGACTGCTAAGTTCACAGATTCACAAGAGAAGCAGATGCGAACGCTTCTATTGGGCATCGAGCTCGGTGACAAAAAATTCTCGCAACTCCTACGGGAAATGAGAGCTCTTGCAGCAGAAAATGCCATTGAAGGCATTCTACGAACCCTTTGGTATCAACGTGCCTACTCGCATCCAGGAGATGCTCCTGATAATTAATGGCGTTAATCTAGACAAATTAGCGGAATGCGCCGACAAGTTCCATGAACACTCTTCTTCAGTAGACGTGCATGCAGCCCAGGCGACGCCAACGAACTACCAAGATGCTATACAGTTGTTGATCAAGCAAATAATTACATTGTCAATTCGGGTAGACAAGCTGGCCAAACGACTCTGATCAAGGTCCTGCAGCAGAAACCGAACACGACAATCAGGTAATTCGCATAACCAAAAACGCAGGTCAGTGCTATTACCATTGGAGATTCGGTGACCAGGCACGCAAGTGCACAATACCCTGTAGCGTACAAGCAAAAGCTAGCCAGGGAAACGAATAAGACCGCCGTCAGGTGGAGTCACCAATAATGGTCTCGAACTATCCCCACGGCTCCACGTTACGAGAGCAAGTCAATAAGTTCTTAGAAAATCTGTCAGAGGGCATTCGCAGTGTCATGTCACATTACTTTTTGACAAGTAGCATCTTTCAGCTGATTACTGTAAAATTTTGAGCGGAATTCATTGCGTGGTTTTATTTTTGTAGACGATTAAAGCGAACAACCTTTGTATTTTTTGCAAAATGAAAAAAAACGAGTTTCGTGCAGTGATCAAATATCTACATATGAAAGATTTAACGCCGAAAGAAATCAAAGCCGAGTTGGATAATGTTTATACATCAGCACATCTACCTATCAGCGTTTCCGACTGTATACAATTGGGTGAATGAATTTAAATGTGGTCGTATATCCACATGTGATGAACCTCGTTCGACGTCCAATTGAGGTTGCTACACCAGAAATCATCGATAAAGTCCACGATATTGTTTTAACTGATCGACGAGTGAAAGTGCGCGAACTTGTTGAGGCCACAGGCATATCACGTGGCACAGTGATTTCAATTTTGCACGAACAATTTGGGTATGAAAAAGCTATTGGCAAGATGAGTGTCGCATTTGCTCACTGTGGATCGTAAGCGCGACCGTGTGACGATTTCAAAACAATGTTTGGAGATGTTTCAATGTAATCCAGATGAATTTCTGCATCAATTAATTACTATGGACGAAACATGGATCCATTACTTTACACCCGAGACGAAGGAACAGTCAAAACAACGGACTTCACCGGGTAAATCAGCTCCGAAGAAGGCGAAGACCGTGAAGTGCCGGCGAAGACTGGAAAGGTGATGGCCACAGTTTTTTGGGATGTACGCAGTATAATTCGATTACCTTCCATCGAAGCAAACGATCAATGGCGATTACTATGCAGCCTTATTGGACCGTTTCAACAACATTTTAAAGAAAAAACGTCCTCATTTGGCGAAGAAAAAAGTACTCTTCCATCAAGACAATGCACGGGTTCACACGTGCCCGGCATCGATGGCCAAATTCAACGAATTCCGCTATGAATTGCTTCCTCATCCAGCATATTCGCCAGATTTAGCCCCCTGCGATTATTTCCAGTTTCCAAACCTGAAGAAATAGTTTAGAGGAAAGAGATTCACCATCCGAGAACAGCTCATCGCCGAAACAGAGGCTTATTTTGAAGGGTTGGACAAATTATATTATTCGGACGGCTTGAAAAAGTTGGAGAATCGTTAGATCAAGTGTATCGAACTGAAAGGAGATTACGTTGAGAAATAAAAATGAATCGATAAAAAAATGTGTTTTATTATGTTTTTCTAAAAACTTATTGACTTGTCCTCGTACCGACGGAACAACAGGCCTATTGTAACGTCGTTCGATTTTTCCCTCTATATTCTACCTTGTTAATGGTTTTAGGAACGCCGGCTTGAACCCGCGCATTTTTAATCTCTATAACTACTTTTATGACTATTTTATTATTGCTCTATTTTATCATTATTGTATTATTTTAATATAAGTATATAATTGCGAATAACACAGACATGCCCAACGACATGCAAATATTTTATTAGTTTTAAGTTACTAAGTCTCTTTCATTATATTTTAATTCTGTTAACTATCTTTTATTATTATTCCATTATTCCCCTTTTCATATTATTAATATAAAATATAATTAATATTAAGAAAATCCATCACACTGCGCAAACATCAAGTACCATTACGCCTCAAGAGGAGCTATCGATCGATGCTGGAAGTAAACAGAGCCGCATACCATGATTATCTATCCAAAATATTGAGTCTAACGAAAGGACCGAGGCATACAAAGAAGACGATTGACAACGCCCTGGCAGTTGCTAACTGACTCCCGTGCTGATCGCACGTTTTTATTCTACCGCGTAATCTAAATTTCATTCGCGTATATTCACCGAGTACATTTCAAGTTTCACCTTTTTTTATTTCATCTTTTAACAATATATTCACTGCGTTCACTGAGTTTTATTCTAAATATATTCACTGCGTTCACTGAGTTTTATTCTAAATATATTCACTGCGTTCACTGAGTTCTATTCTAAATATATTCACTGCGTTCACTGAGTTCACTGCGTTCACTGAGTTCACTGCGTTCACCGACACTGAATCCTCAGTGTTATATGGTTTCGTCATTTTTTTATGAGTGAAAACCATTTCATCTCGATCAGTTGCCGCGCTTCGGGCGTCCCCTGGTAAAGTCTGTGTAGCAGATTGACTGGAAAACAAAGCGGAGCATTGTAAGTTCTAATCCAGGACGTTACACTATCTTTCTCGTCGATATCGGCCCGGATATTTCACTTTTACCATCGTCGGGAATCAAGAAAACAGTCTTACCGTCGCCACTCGTTCTATATGCCGTCAACGGCTCACAGGTCAAGACGTATAAATAAAAGATACTCACGCTAGATTTTGGAATACGCAGACCAATCATGTGGCAATTAACTGTGGCTGACGTCTTACGTCCGATTATTGGAGCGGACTTACTCAAATACTATGACTTTATAGTGGACATTCAAGATGAGCGTCGTAATCGATAAAGTAATGCAACTAAATGTCCTAGGTTTTAAACGACAGATTGCCTACGCTTCCATCAAAATGATCGATTCCACTTCAACATATCATTACATCCTGGCGGATTACCCGAGAATCACCAAGGAATCACAGTTACCGGCAAACAGAGCACATGTAATTTTTCACCAAACTAAAGGTCCTCCAGTTGCCAGCCAACCGCGATGACTACCGCCAGACAAACTGAGAATTGCAAAAGCAGAATTCGCAAATTTGGTACAGCTCGGCATCTGCCGACCTTCCAATAGCCCTTGGGCGGCACCATTGCATCTGGTACCAAAGAAGCAACCCGGAGTGTGGAGATCTTGCGGGGATTATCGAGGCCTAAACGCGGTGCCTGCCTCACATACATGATCTCGCCAACATCCTGCACGATAAACATACGAGGGTCGTTTGAAAAGTCCGTGCAAAGTCACTGCTG
>NW_017305390.1:1803-13186 GCF_001594115.1 Trachymyrmex septentrionalis | reverse complement strand
TTGTTTACGCATATATCACTCTAATAAGATTTGTTTTAAAAAAAAATGTCAGATTAACAACGCTGTATCTTTGTCAATTTGCGAGTGACATTATGGACATGTGAGCTAATTGTTCTTGTATCATTCTTGCTGAGAAGGACTCCAAACAGAATCAAAATGTTCAAAATAAAGAAGACATCAATCCAATTTCTGATTATTGATTGTTCAGTAAATAATTGCCATTTATCGATGCTGACTCTCATTAGCTTATTATAGTTATTCTTTTGTTATTGTTTAAAAATCCGAGAGTTCTAATATAATCTTTTAGTTGAAACAAATTGAAAAATCCTTACAAGTGCAATATAGAAATAATTTTTTATTTGCCTGTGATGTGATTTGGTACGCAACTCGACGGTTCACGTAAAAGAGCACGACAATGTCGCGTGCCATATATTAGCGCTGAGAAACTACCGTTTCTCCAGATTCTTCCTAGTTGATTTGTTGATTTAAAATTGAAAATACACGTATATTGTAATTATATAAAAATAAATTTGGAATAATATGTTTATTAATAACGTTATTTGTTAACAAAAAAATTATGAAAAATAGAAAAAAGCCGCGTAAGATCTTCAACATTCTGATCTCACACCTAACGCCCAAGATTACGCTGAGTTCTTGCGGATCATCTCTACGAATGCGATACATAAAGCACACGGAAAATCGTAAACTATATCTCGTCAACTATCATGTTTTGAAATCATTTTTATAATTATACGTTAATTATACGAGAAAGATATACGATTAACCCTTTCGCTTACAATATTGTGTGTAACTCGTGGTAAGGAAATCGGGCCAAACATGAGTACGAGGACAAGTCAATAAATTCTTAGAAAATCTATCAGAGGGCACTCGCATATCATGTCACATTATTTTTTGACAAGTAGACGATTCGGGTGTAAAATAATAGATCCATGTTTCGTCCACAGTAATGAATCGACGCAGAAATTCATCTGGATTACGTTGAAACATCTCCAAACATTGTTTTGAAATCGTCACACGGTTACAGTCCACAATGAGCAAACGTGGCACCTATCTTGCCGATAGCTTTTTCATACCCATTTGTTTGTGTAAAATTGAAATCATTATGCCATGTGATATATCTATGGCCTCAACAAGCTCGCGCTTTCACTTGTCGATCAATCAAAACAATATCGTGGACTTTATCGATGATTTCTGGCGTAGCAGCGTCAATTGGACGTCCCGAACGAGGTGCATCACATGTGGATGTACGACCACGTTTAAATTCATTCACCCAATTGTATACAGTTGCAAACGCTGGTGCAGATGTGCTATGAACATTATTCAACTCAGCTTTGATTTCTTTCGGCGTTTCTTTCATATGTTTGATCACTGCACGAAACCCGGTTTTTTCCATTTTGCAAAAAATACAAAGGTTGTTCGCTTTAATCTTTTACAGAAATGAAACCACGCGATAAATTTTGCTCAAACTTTTACAGTAATCAGCTGAAAGACGCTACTTGTCAAAAAGTATAGTAATGCGACATGACTACTGCAAGTGCCCTTCTGACAGATTTTCTAAGAACTTATTGACTTGCCCTCGTAAAATTTTACTTTATCGCGTATATCATATTGTATTTATCATATATCTGACCAACTATTTGTATTTTTTTAGTAAAATAAACCAATGCATTTAAATGATGTATCAATAATAGAATTTCTACGGTAAGAGAGTTTTTGCAATAACGTGGATCTAGATACGGTGAACGCCTTTTCTTAATTAGCTAAAAAGGATAACGTGACTGTGATATTGATTATGTATCTTTTTTCTTAGAGTAAAAACGTAATTTTTGAAAAGTGAAAATTTTTTTATACATGTGTGTATATGTACATGCATACATATATCGTTTTGCGTGACGGTATACGCGTAGAAAACAACGTTACACACAGCGTTATACGAGACAATCAGTTGTAACTAATATAACCCGCTTTCACAGTATCGTGCAATAGTATTATTATTGTTAATTCAGTGTAATGTAGTAATGTAAACTACATACCCATGTGCGTGCGTGCGTGTGTGTGTAGTGTTTTGTGTTTACAAAATGGAAAAACATTTAACAGATAGAATGACTCTTCCTATAGAAAATAAATAACACTAAATAAAGGGCAAAGTAAGAGTCAAACACATTTTGTAAATCGTCACACAATTCAAAAGAATAAATTACAAATAAAGAAAAGTAAAATTGAAAAAATATTATATAATAAAAAACTTAGAGGACTGAAGAGGATACGGGCAGTAGGAGTCAAGCGCAGAAGACGTCGGACAAATAATATATCTATGAAGTATGAAACTTCTTTATTCACTAAAACACGCTTACATATTTTGGCTCTCTTTGAGCTCTCCTCAAAAATCTTAAGATTATAATTAAATATCCCGAAAATAAGGACGCTTACCCTGATCACAAACCATATCACAAACATAACTATGAATTATTTAAAAACCGGCATTTTTTGGTCAATTAGTATCAGACACAGTGAATTACTTTCAGTTTTTAGCTAGTATTATTGAAGCTTACAAATAAAAAATTTTGCATTGGAATGTTAATCAATTCCATGGAAATAAAAGTTGAAAAGTAATCAAAAATCACGCCAAGACTCATTACTGCGTACGAACGGCACTAACTGACTTGACGTGACAAGTCTTTATAGCTTGTCTATAATCGGAAGATAGGCCTGGGGAAGCCCCTCCATATCCGTCTGCAAGTTGAGTCCGTGCATCTGTCTCCTGATGAATATCATCTCCGAAATCAGTCTCTTTCTGTAGTGAGGCTCCTCGTCCAGTATTGTAACGTTCTCCCAATCATGGTCTTCTTGTAACCGATGCTCCGTTATGACATTACGAGTAAAGGTGTTCCATCTGATATGGTTCTTATGCTCCGTGATTCTTGATTTCAGCTGTCTACACGTCTGTCAGACAATTGTCTGAAGAGGGCTCAATCCGGTAGCCAAAACTTGTAATTTATTTGAATTTAAATTGAGTTTTTTATTATATTTTTTCAATTTTACAATATATTTCTTTATTTGTGTTACGTCCGGACTTCACAGTTCTTTTCTTCGACTAAAAAATCGTTTTAGTCGTCATCACCATAAAAATTATTAACAAGTAATACTGATAGACCATCTGTTACAATAGCGACGAGCCGAATAACATTTCGAACTAATAATCCACTCGGGACAGAGTCGTTGGATTAGAGATTTGAACCAAGTGCCAAATAAGCGAACCTTATCCCGAGGAACGGGAAGAATAAATAGATTAGAATTATAAAACAGCAGTTGTCTGCAATAAATGACACATGCTCTAAACTATTGGACATCCGGCAAATGGTCGATAACGAAAATTGTCTTAGATCTCTGTATCCCATTTCACAACCGATATCCCTAATCCTAATCCTAGATTAGACCAACAGCACACGTGTGCTCTGCACTCGGCATTACTAACTCACCAATATAAAAGAGGCCCTCCACGAGAAATCAGAGTCATATTCACACCTTCAAATCAAACGTTATTCTACCGGTCCGTAGCCACGATCAGTATACAATCAGTATACACTTTACCGGTTTATACATACTTTACTGGTCTGCCAGCAAAAGTCGCAAAAAATCGAGTGAAACATAATCGTACTGTGCGACTTGACCGAAGTCAACATATCCATGTAGCAACCCTCTGTAGAGTGCTGGGACCACCAATTTCGGCCGTTAGATCCACCCACATCTGCAGAACAACAGTAAGTTTCGTTCACCCCTCCCCCATACACATACACTCACACACTCACACTCACTCACACACACACACTCACACTCACACACACACACACACACACACACACACACACACACACACCCACACACACACACACATAAGAACCATCCGCTATAATTTATACTAAATTATAGTGCCGCATCTGAACCGTCCTTATAAGGGGTGACTCAGAAGCCGGGCCTACCGGGAGGCACGGAGACTCTTGAACGAGGAGTTCAAGAAATACTTCGGGGATTCACAAGAACAGGGTCGTCCGGCAGAGGACCACTCATCACTACCACCACCCTCGTCACCACTAGCTCCGCCGGCCAATCAGTCTGAGGTTATACCTCCTCCCCCTCAAACACCTTCACTCTCCCCCCAAACTCCTTCGCCTCCCCCTCGATCTCCGTCACCCACGTTCTCGGACACACTGACGGAGAGAATCTTTCCAAATGCTCCTCCACAATCCTCCGATTCGTCGATCCCAATTTCCCCCAAAGGAAGTCCGTCCCCGACGAACTCCATAGACAGCGTGGAGTTCTTAGAGAAAATTCCTCCGCCCTCACCTAGATCCTACTTCCGCATCCTAGAGAGTGACACTTTCGAGTCACTCATCACCCAATTCCCGCGGACTACTACCGCATCCATCCCTCAGGGGACCTACACAATTGGCCCTTATTATTTTGATCCTGAAGAAATCCGTAATGGCATCACCAAACCTCAACATCCTATATACCAGTATTCCTCCCGAATTCCCGCAATCCATTCCTAGTTCCAGTGGGATTCTTTTATAACTTTTTCCCTCCTTCCTCCTTTCCATCCATGAAATAGATTGATCAGAATCCATCCGATTCACCCGACTATTCGACATAAAGCGCAGACTAAATAGACTGTTGCAGTATTTATTATATGATTACGATAGTTAATAGATTAGAATGTATATATTAATTATAGTAAATCCGACAATTGTTTTATAACCGTCTGTTATTCGCATCTTTTTATAAGCAACATAAAAATAAATAATGTTAGTAATTATTCTTCTCGCTCTCGTTCACTTTTGAAACCCTCATTAAACCCCGTATTCATTAAAACCTTGCCCTAACAAGCTCGCACGTGGTCCATTCCCGAGTTAAAGGGATTTCCCTGACTCGAAATTCGGACCGACGATCGCATCGCTCGTAAGAAACAAGTGTCATAGTGTCTTTACGAGACGTTGACTCATATTCCGAAGCGAGCAATAAAAGGGGTGTGTTCGACTCGCAGTGTTTGTTTCTGGGCAGATACCTGCGAGACAAGAGTCTGACCGTCTATCCACACTCCATTCTTTCTACTCCCTTCTCTCTTTAGATCCATTTTTCCGGAGTTTGGACGTAACATTTGTAATTTATTCTTTTTAATTGTGTGACAATTTAAAAAATGTGTTTGACTCTTACTTTGCCTTTATTGATTGTTATTTGAAATAAAAAAAATATAGCAGCAGAAAATTGTTTGGCTTTGGTAAGAGAAGATTATGAGTGCTTTTTCTAACAAGTGACTCACTCAGTACAACACAATGATTATCTCATCCTTGTACGAACAACAAGACTGTAATGTTGCACCGTGTAACACCATGTCACACTGTGTCTCTTCTTAGAAGACACCCTTTAAAGTCAAAATTGATTATAAGATTACTATCATATATGTTTCTTGTTGGAAGGCACCCTGTAAAGCCAGAATGAGAAAGTATCTTTATGTTATTCGTAAAAATATCACTTTTATTTATTATACATGTGATATGGTTAAATGTTATAACAATAAATTGTCCTTTTTATAATAATTATGATCCAATGTCAGAGGTGTTCATTGTGGGCTGACTATTTTTAATTTACTGCCAGAGGCATTTCGATTATCAAATCTAATGAAATACGATTGCGGAACCAATTTGTAGAATTTTGCGTCCGCAATTGAAGAAATGTGAATGGATGCGTTGTTATAATGGAATCAAAACCTGATTGCTTGACACGATCGAAACAAAGAAACTAATGAACACATCTGTCTGAAATGTTAACAGTAATCCTGAGAAGAATCAACCTTTCCTAAAATTATATCAGTTTGATATTTGTGGAATCATTTCTGTATTAGAGAACTTTTCGAACTTATATGCTCATAAGTCAACGTATCGATAATAACTGTGTATTAGAGTTTATAATAAAAATAGCACGTTTTATTAAAAAAACATGGATGTGACCTTGATCTGACCCTGCAGACGCCACTCAAGGTCAAACTGAATATCAACAGCTTCTTTAAAAACCTTACAACTTTTGTCTGAAGTGTTTCTTCCAAAAACGTTATGTAAGGATTTTTTAGCACAAGGATGGCCGTAATTGAGTCGTAGAACTGAATCATAGTTATAAATCGACGCACTATATTTTGGCGTACTATGTATGCCGATACAAGTACAATTTACATTCCTTCACGATTAGTTATAATCGTCTTTATGTTTAGCTCATAAATTTGGGATCTTTTTGGACACTCTATATAATATATATGTTATACATATATATGTGCTATACATATACGAGTATATATTGTAACATGCATTACACGATCAATATGCCTAATTTTCATACGCTGTACGTTTATGAATTGTATATATGTATATCATATTCAAAATTGTGACGAATGGCTGGTATCACCTTGTAAGGAAGGCTCGCTTGCCAAGGCGGCGTGTAATCAACGCTGACTCTCTTGATTTTAATAAGTTAGTTTTATTATACAGTTAAATTCCGTTTTCTTTAAAGCGGGCGGTAAACGATGCTCGTAGTAAAAGGTTTGTGACACTTGAAGCGTTCGATTTGATGCGTGCACAAGTAGTTCGCCTTGGTGCAACGTTGAATAACTTCGCGTTCGGCAAAGTGTGTATTGCGAGTAGTGACGAGACCGGTAACTATTGTCGTAAACGCCGCTAAGTCTTGCGCACTAGGTTGTCTCGCGGTACGCGTATACCGTTCACGTTATGATAGCAGACAGTGGTTATTCGAGACGACGAATCGGTTCGTTCGCACTTAATTGTTCGCGAATCTGCGTTAAGAGCGAGGAGCGATATTTTAACTATATTGGTCGGGATTCGGTGGCGAACTGTCGATTCTCACACGGAGCGTGTGCGTGATCGACGGTTTTCTCGGTCTGCGCAAGAGGAGTCGCGTGTCATTTTGCGACAAACAACGTGATTAGCACAGGATCAAGGTATGCTCGCTGTTTTGATCGCTTTGTGTCGACAAGCTATTTGTCCGCTCCGAAAATACGAAAAGACTAACGATAATTCCGGAACAAAAGTGTTTTAGTAAATGACTAATGGCTAATGGCTAATACATCAGTTATGGTATATCGGTGCGCAGTCGTCATATTACTTTTTCCTATGACCAATGTCATTTTAGGCCAAGATGTAACATGTACTATTGTCAATATGGACACGTGTTGTATATACATGTATATATGTGTATGTATATATGTAGCTACTCCATTTTTTGCTTTGTTTATCAAAAAGAGAGATAGAAATTATCTATGCTCAAATATAAAAATATTACTGATCTGAAGACACGGTAGTGTGGGCGCTCCAAGACAAGTCCAATGTCATAGTATATTTATATATGTAATATGTTAAATTGTACGTGTATTAAAATATATCAATAAACACATATTATTAAAAATTACTGATACTGGGATATTCATGCAGATATTCTCTATGTCAATTTTTATGTAATATTAGTATTTTATATTATAATATACTATATTATATAATGTGTATAATATTGGCATTTCAAGAATGGATCTGGACACGGAGAAAACCCGCGAAACGCATAACTTTTATATAGAAAGCACCCGTGAAAGCTTCAAGAATATTGTATAATGATATATAGAAAATTTAATTCTTTTGTTGTATATAAAAAGACATTCATGAATACGAATTACATTTACATTTTACGTGTATTATAATGTATGTGTACACACACAATGACACAAAATATTATTCTATTATTGCATATAGACATATTAGTGAATTCATGATATATACAATATTAAAATTATATTTTGAATACATTATTGTATATATGTACATTATAATACATAAGTAGTATATGGGTAGCCATGGGGCGTCAAAACAAATCCCCTTCACGTCTCCCTCCGGCGCCATGGGCGTGGCCTAGACGGGTCAGTCTGGCGAAAAGGCGCGTTCTGATTGGTCGAGGAATGAAGGGAGGGGGTAACAGGGTAATTAAATGGTGTGTTCTTATTGGTTCGCCCTATACTCACCCAAGATTTGATTGGTTCGCTCCATACCTACCCAAAAGGTGGAGAGGGTAGGTGGTAGAGGGCCTTAGATAAAATAGAGGTTTGAAAAATGATGAGTAGGGATTGGGACTGCAGCATTCTTTGTCGCGAGGCTAGAGTACGAACAGCGGAGGGGGTGAATACCGGTCGAATTTTATGACGGTCGCTTTTGTTGTCGCAGGTCAACGTCTCCGACGTGTAGGCGATTCTGTGAATGTTATTGATGTATGATATGAGAAAGGAAATCTTATATGGAAAATTTGCGGGCCTAGAGAGAGAGAGACTTGCTTTGTTCGGAAGAATTTTGGGGGGAGGTAGAACAGGAACACGTTCAGCAGTTGCGGCGCGTCGTCTTCGAGCATTGCTTTAAAAAATTCTTTCTATATTTTGTGTATTTAATATACATTATCTGAGTCTGTAATACGGGGAAAATATATCTATTGTAAATGAGGTTGAAGGGGTAGGAGTAAGAAACAAGGCAATATTTACAAGTTCAAAAACGTTTATTTAAAAAGGATATTACATGAAATAGTTATTTTATTTTTATAAAAGAGTACACGTTTGAACATGACGGCATACAGCATGAGAATTTACGAGTTTATGTTTACAATGAAGAAAAATTTTATGAAATAACTGTACAATCAAACGATCATTTCGCTTACAATCAGAGGTAAACAGATCAAGAAACTGATTAAGATTATAACCATTACACAAATAATATAGAAATACACAGCAGTATTGTCCGCAAGTTTGAGAAAGTATTCCTTCCAGCGTTGTCGTATTCCAGCGATACGTGGTGGAGTTTGGTCGAAGTCGTAAGAGGAATCTTGGATCCAAGGGCAGCAAGCCGTAGCTATCGAAATACGTTCCTGTCCCGCGTTCATCGATGTAGAAGTCGACCCAGTGTTGCCCGGGTCGATCGTGATCGTCCGTGTTAGCGACAACAGCGGTCGACCTCGTCCACACCCTCGGCAGGATAGACCCCCGCATGTCATACACGGAGATGATGCGTTTAAAACTTCCAGCGAATTCATTTCTCGTCGTTGGAGAGCGTGAGAGAGGAAATGTTTGCGTAAATTCAAAGTGTGCCTCTTATGCAACGTGGAGTTCCCTAAAATGCTCGATGCTTGCGAGATGTTGGTGTTAACTTTATCTCTATCAGTCAACGAGTCGAATTTTGAGAGGTCTTTTTTCTCCTCGTCTTGTTTGTTCGAGCTTTGATTCGTCTTTTTCGTCGCAATGTTTTTCCTCTACGCTTCAATGTTGTGAGCGACATCGTGTTTCTGATTTTTAAATTGAATTGAAGAATTTTCGCTGTCGGTTTCTTCGCTCTCGACGACGCTCTCGCTTCAATTTCCCGAGGAAAGGTTATCATAACTTGAATTGTTGCTATGTCGTACAGTTAGCCAGTGTTTCAATTTGTAAGCGTTGCGTAAGGCGCAGCGTGAAATGGCTCGAAATCCGTGATGCGTGCAGCATTGTCCACGGTCTTCGAAATCTGGTAGATTTTTGAAAGCCGAAGAAATTCTCTCCAGATTATATACGTTTCTAGAAAGTAGATTGCTCAGATAACGAGTCTTCTCTTGTCCTCTGGTATAAATGTAGCGAGCGTATCGTGTAATGTCACGCAGATGTATCTTAAAGTTTTTTGGATTAACGTCTCCATCGAACCATTCAATTCCATGATAATTTCGTGTAAGCCAGTTGTTTTCTCGTTTTGCTCTCACGGATAAATCTTCAAATGGACAGGGCAACGTCATAATCCAGTATCCGGTGATCGCAGCGTTAATCGCGACTTCTTTCGGAATAAAGTTTTCTTCGACATCGCGAAAACCTTGTATGTCGATGACTATATCTATTATGATATTATATTCAAATTTTCGCTACTCTTTTTTACGTCACGAAACGTTGGCATTGGTGTCGCGAACAAGACTGAAGCTTTTTCGTATTCTAGCGTCCAATTAGACGAGAAAAAATGCGTAGTAGGGGGGAAAATAATTTTCTCGTGAAAGCCATAGAACTAACCGGAAAAGTCGACAATAACTTGACGAGGAATCGATTTCTAAAACGTTATCAAACTCGGCATAGACGATACAATTAATAGTCACAGAAAGAGCTTTTTCGAATCTCACTTCTAATCATAAGCTTCCGTGTTTTACGAGATTCCAATATCCCGCGCAATTAGCGGATAGATCGGGAGTAAGATCGAAAGCGAGAAGAGTGTAGCCGTTGGCGTAATCGTCTCTACTTATAGAATTACCCTCGTTCAGAAAGTGGATACCGGATCCGGAGAATAATGTGTGTTAAGGACGCCCGGGCTTATTTTTGCTCTTCTTACGAGTAGACTGGCGTCAAGATATTGCGCGTATTTTTGATAGCGTTTTACTCTCCATAAGACAAAATGAATTTTTCGAGCGTACGAGTCTCATTCTAACCTCCACTCCATTAATTAAAAATTTATCTTGATTGAAAACGTCGCAGTGAAGATGACCAATGAGATCTAGCGCGCAATTTCCTCGAATGTATTGCGCGCGTCTCTCGAGCGCTGTATTTGGAATTGTCACGTCTAACGTGTCCATGTAACCAGGGATATCCGCGTCCCATAAGCAAGAGGTTAGATGGGAGATTTTTTCGGGTGAAGCATAATTTAATAACGCCTCGATATACGCGCGATACGCGTAAGCGTTTTTGCGTTGTTTGATGGCGATACGAGCTTTTGATTGAAATATATGTCGATTTGGTTGGAATGCAGTAAATGATTTACGGAGCCTATGATTTTGCTCCGCCATCGGGTGCGACCGACGTGCTGTCCCCACGCTAGCTTTCTACGCGTATGCGAAGGCTCAACATGGTGTGAGTGAGATCCAGATAGTCTTCTCCATGTCCGGGTATGACAAATTCTATGGGCGATTCGTCTGCGAGCGAACTTACGGGTTTGTAATAAGTCCAACTCTCAATGCTGGTTTGCGTAGATGGCAGAGAGAAGAGATCGAATTCGCTCTTTATACACTCGCTCGAGTGGGTATGAAGAAAGGACATGCTTTTTTCCAACAGCGAAATCGTATCTCGATTAAGAGAATATGTTGGATACGTCGCGTTTCTTGCCACAATGTTTCCTAGCGGATGATTTTTTGGTTTTTCTTCCAGCAGCACGAATTTTCTTTTTCTTCGTCACTTTTTTGCTCTTCTTCCCTGTGATACTTCTCGATGATTTTCTTTTGATCCCCCGACGACGTTTACGATGCGCGATACTTCTATCTCGACCACCGAGTA
>NW_017305390.1:0-1089 GCF_001594115.1 Trachymyrmex septentrionalis | reverse complement strand
AGAAGATTATCGGAAAAGTTTATATGATGCTGCATTTTGCATTTTTCGTCGCAGTTAATACTTATGTAGACTTTGCCGCCAGACGCACTTTGCTGTTCAAAATAAAAATACGATTCGGCATCTTTACACGCGATATTAATCGCCTTAATAAGCTCGTGAATATCGTTGTAAATTCCATTTGGAAATGGAGCTTCTTTTGTCGTAAACGAGCCATTCGTTTCCTCATCGGGTTTAACGTCGACGAATCTGATCACATTTTCGTTATGACGTACGTGTAAAAAGGTGCAAGGAAATTGAATCTAACTTATCGCAACCTCCCATTCTCCATGCATCACTATAAGGTGAGGTAATTCCGTGATGAAGGACGACGTTGTATTATTAGGAAAATGACGCATACTACTTTTACTCGGGAGTACCAGAAGAAATTATTCCCCCTCCATCGCGAAGAGAAATTAAACTCGATGCCGGAATCCAGGTATCAAACTTACTGGGATAACCGCGCCAGTTAACTAGCACTTGTTTATTAGCTCCTCGCCCTCTACTCTTTATCACGCGATCAACAATAAATTGTTCTTCCTCTAGGTTCTTCTCAACTCGTGCTAATTCTTGCTCATAAAAAATACTGTCTATGACTTCGTCTGCTAAATCTCGTAGCTCGTACACGTGAGGATTTCGCCAATCAAGAACACGATAAATTTAAAATATTTTCTCGCTCCACTTAGCCTCGTAACCTTTCTCGAAGGCAGCTTTTGCTCTATGATACGAACGAGATCTCTGACGCGATATTTAATCTTTCGCGCCCGTTTCTGTAATATTTTGTTTTTCCAATGACGTGATATATTTTCACGAGCGATACGGGCGTTTTCTCTCGTTACTACCGCGGGTTGCATTCTCGTGGACGTGTGACGCCTCTGATTGTAAGCACGTACAACGTCCTGTCGAACATCGACGTAGCGTCACGTATTTTTATGCGTAAAATAACGCCACATTCGCTCTTTCAGTGTTCTGTTGAAGCGCTCACAACGGTAGCTTTAATGTCCGAATTGCGTGTTACTCGAAAACGAATATCGTTTTCTTTAAGGAATTTTT
>NW_017305389.1:121641-139023 GCF_001594115.1 Trachymyrmex septentrionalis | reverse complement strand
GAGAGTGTTCTGTGATTTGTCATTTATCGTGCACTTCTGCAAATGTGAAAATATAGAATGAAATAAAATCAAATTGTATTAATATATTAAAGATTCTAATGAATATAAATCAAGTGGTATAATTTATAAATTTCAAATTGCTGAAATTTATTTTGCAATGTAGTATTTTCTTTTAAGAAAACACATCTTGCGTATGAGTCTGCTACATTCATGTGTAACGATTTATTTTTAGTATACTTGTTATTTTTTTATCAAACCTCGTATAAGACCATGTCTCCTGAATAACTGATTACAACAATTAATTTTATGAAGCAATGTGCGTGGATGTATCTGATTGTGATTATCACCGATTTGGTGATTCTAAGGAATGATGATGATGAGTTGAGGAAAATTCTGAAAAGTTAAGATTTTTTCATCTCCTTTGTTTTGAGTATAGGCGGTGATTCCTAATACTATTGATACGGTATGTGGTCATCAAAGGTATGATGGACTCTGAAAACTCATCTGAAAAAGATCAAAGGTGCCGACGCTGCTTGTCTCTACTGTATATCTTTATACTGTGTCTGAAATAAAATGTACAATTTAAAATGGCGGATCTAATATGGAAGACAAGAATTTTTTTAAAATCCGAACGGTAATTTTAGCGTTACCAATTCTGTATCATGTGGAAGTATCACCTTATTATAATTTCCGTGTACATTTATTCTTGATCGCCATTGGATCTGCTATTTTCAATCCAACAATTATAATTACAGTAGTAATCAGAGACTTACAAAATCACCAAATATCAATTTTCATGTAAGTCTTTCAGATTAAAAAAATTCTTGTCCTCCATATTAAATCCGCCATTTTGAATTGCACATTTTTTACTTAAGATTTGAAATCAGTGACCAAAAAAGACTACATAATATGCTCCTGTATTCGATGGTTATGTATCAGACTCGAGAGGATATCGCGGACCGTAGGTGACGCGTGGGCTCCGTGCTTTAAATTCAATAACTTTTGAACAAATGGTCGGAAATTAGTTTTTCAAAACAGGATTTAAACTATTATAGAAACATACAGCTATAAATATAAATTAACTAAATTTTAGAATAAAGATTGAGTTCTCGTAATTAACAAATAAATATCAAACAAAAAACAGGCGATTGAGAGCAGACAATGAAACGCAGTTATTCAGGCGTTATACGTTACACAATGCATTTAATAGTTCTTACTCAACTACATGATGAGATCGGACGTTTCGGCTCAGTTCTGAATAACGTCTCATTGTCTACTCTCAATCGCCTGTTTTTTGTTTGATATTTATTTGATAAGTATAAATTGTCAGATATTTTTTACGAGTTTTTTCTTTCAAATTATTTGATTTTATATTTCAAAATTTGTCAATTTTTCAAAAGTTTTTTGCGGTTTGCATAAAACATTTTTGTAAGCATCGACGAAATATTTTTGGTATTGTTGGAACATTTCTGAGTTAAATGCCGCAAAACAGACCTTAATATTATTTTTTTTTAACCGGAAAAAAAACTGTTTTTGCGATTTAAAAAATAGAGGATTGAAAAAAATGGACAACGTAATCATTTTTAGCGCATCAAAATCCTATGGAAACATCTTTCGAAGTTTAAAATACATCCCCCCCCCTCCCCTAAATTTTTTGTCGGTCGGTGTATTGGAGATATTACGTATAAATTGAGACTTGAGGGTAATATAAAAAAAATAGAAAAAATTTATTTATTTTAGAGGAAAATTTATTAAAAGATATAACATAAAAATTGTACAAATTAATACACGACAAAATGTCGATGATGTAAACTGTAAACTAACTATACTCGTATATACAAGGTATTTCAAAAATAGGGTAGGAGCCGCATTGGGGTCGTAGAATGGGTCAAGGGGAACAAACAAATCTTATACCATTTTAAGATATTCGCTGTAGATTTCGAATTAAAAACGAAACGTCCAAGCCAATGTGCGGTGAAGCCGCATCGCGAGAATTCGTAGCACGGCTTGGACGTTTCGTTTTTTAATTCGAAATCTATAGCGAATATCTTAAAATAGTATAAGATTTGTTTGTTCCCCTTGATCCATTCTACGACCCCAATGCGGCTCCTACCCTTTTTGAAACACCCTGTATAAAAAATTTGTTTATATAACTACTAGATACTGTTTCACTATTTTACATCGTCCAACATGTAAAATTAAAAATAAAATACATTATTATTGTGATTACTTGAATAAAAATTGTAGGAAAAATTTACAATAGGAACGTAATTCGATTCTAATGAGTTCACACAATACGATTGTGTACTCATTGTATATTCAAGTATGTATAAACGATGTACTTTTTTTAAATTATAATACATGATCTTACTTTTTATTGTAAATTAATATTTAAACACAGAAAATACACTGAACTGAACTTCCGATTTATAAAGTACAGAATTTATAAAGTAACAGAAATTTCGAGGCAAGAACTTGTCTCGTTCTTTTGCTATTATAATAATTATAAATATATACAATCCCAAAATAATACAATAATTAATATAATACAAATGCATTGCGTGCGATCGCATAACGTATGCAACAATTATCATACAACATATTGATATTATGCATGTTACTAATACATAAAACGTAACATAAGAAATAAATTTAAGATACTAACAATAGCACTTGGTTAAAAGATTCATTTTCCAAGAATATTGTTCGGATTTGTATGTGTATACATATATATAGAACTGTATTCGCATCTATATAAAATATTCATATTCGATTTAGTGCGACATACATTATATAGTAAAATATATAGACAGCTATAGATAGATAAGATAATAAAAGCTTAATACATTAAAATATATTTTATTAACAATTCGTAATTTTATGAAAGATCCTATAAATATTCATTCTTCATAAATTTGCTTCCTATACGGTATACAAGAATAATATAAAATGTTATCTACAAAATTGTAGCTTTATAAACATGTCTTAAATTTTGTAATAGTTATCTTTAGTTTTTAAATCTGGCTTCTCGGATTCGAATCGATATCTATTTTAATTAGAGTCTGATAGTACTGACGTATAAAATGGAAGATCAAAAATGCTCGAAATTTTTAACTTCCTAGCACTTGATATGAACTAATAAGATTTGTTATTAGAAAAATTGTATGTTAGCATGTAGATGATTTTAAATTTGTATCAAAGAAAATGCGAAATATTGGATGCGAATACGGTTTACAATTTGTTTCAGCTTGGACTACCTTTGGCTTTTTATTATCTTTCTAGACAGCTATAAACAGATATAATATTCACTGCTACTTACAGCCAAATCTCCATATTCTTAAACTTTTTCATACTATTTTATTACAGGGTGTTTGGAATTTAAATGTTCAAAATTTCGGAAGCGTGAAGGAGATCGATAAACTAAGAAAAAAAATATCAAAGAACTGAAAAGGATACGGGCAATAGGAGTCAAGCGCATCGTTCCTTTTTCTTTTTTCTTTTTATTTTACTCTTTTTGGGTTTAATTCTGGCATTTAAATTCTCGAGGTAGGGGAGCTCACCATAACAGAATAATTTTTCACAGTCTATGTATGTTAGTTTGTGTTGTCTCTGAGGAGGGCTCAAAAGTGAGCCGAAACATGTAAGCGCGTTTCAGTGAATAAAGAAGTTTCATACTTCATAGATATATTATTTGCGCGACGTCTTCTGCGTTTGACTCCTACTGCCCGTATCCTTTCCAGTTCTTTGATTTATAAGGAATCTTGATTAGTTTGATTTGTAATACGGAAAAAAGTATCTATAAAAATCTAAAATATCTATAAAAAAACTAAAAAAAAACTATCTCATATGCTCGTTTTATATTCGTTTTGGAGAAAATCGCAAAAAAGACAAAATAGTTTTCGTTTTTTACTTATATTCACATTGTATTTATTCACTTGCTTAATGTAGACATTGTTTAAAATGTTGACCTCTTGCAACAATGTAAGCATTGCATCTAGTATGAACTAGTACTCGTGTTGTAACCAAACATTGATCTGATGATATTTGATGCACTGCAATCTCGATTCGATTTCTCAATTCTTCTCTTGAGTTGATTGACGATGAATAAACTTCCTGCTTCAGAGTTCCCCAGACGAAGAAGTCTAGTGGTGTCAAATCAGATGATCGCGGGATGCCAAATACTATTTCTGCACATCCAATTTATCGTACGCGGCATATTGTAACAGGAGTAATTCACTCAATGATTTCTAACGAGTAACTGACGAATTTACAAGAGAGAAGCAGAAATGTAAACAAACAAAAAAAGTTTTCATCTGAAAATGGAATTATTATTATTGTTTTTGTGCATAATTTCAGTGACGATAATACTTCAGAGGCAATGCAAGAACAAAAGTAATTACGTCTTTTTTGCAATTTTCTCCAAAATCAAACAAAAACGATCGTATTTCTAGGACTTTTTTTCTTAGTTTATCGATCCCCTACACGCTCCCGAAATTTTTACATTTAAATTCTAAACACCCTGTATATTTATTATCTGTATTTATATTTGTATGTAGCCATACGCATAATCATACGTAGAGTAAGGAAATGAATGAAACACAATTGAAAAGCACAGGCAACAAGGAATAGCAGATTTTAACTTATCAGAAACTGTGGAGTGACACAAGTTGATATAAACATTCTATTTTTCCTCGATGAGTAACATACGATAAAACGACACTTATGTTGACTTGTGTCCTTAAATAGAAAGTACCGTGTATATTAAATATATGATTTCTAATTTGAAATCTGTTATTCTCTGTTTCTGTACTCTTCAATTGTGTCTCAGACTTACAAGTAAATGACTTCATTTTTTTGCATATGCCATTAGAATAAGGCTAAAAATGTTAAGAATAAGAAGTTTGGTCCCGACATGTTAAGAATACAGAGATTGGAGTGTTATCAGTATCGGACAGATACTGAGCCAGTTGTTTTATCAGGATTTTTTATCAACTTTAATTGTAAATGTTAAAAACATTGCCTTAAAAGATAAATTCATTTGCTGATAAACTATTTCACAGGGAATGGAAAATTGCTTTTTAAAAGTAACAAGTTACATTACTAATTATCGATTTTTAAACTTAACTCGTTATAGTTACCGTTACTTGAGAAAGTAACTTTACATTATTTTTTCGTTACTTTTTAAAAATCGACGACCATCTGTCACAGTGAAGGGCTTTCTAATCTCAAGCACTATGAGTGGCTTATGTCCAATCAAACCGTATCTAATCGCAAAGTAACAATAAAAGTAATTATGAAATTCGTTCCCGTTATCAAAAAATATAATTACGTTACCGTCACAGTTACCAAAAAAAAAAGTAACGCAGTTACCAGTAAAGTTATCAAAAAGTAACTGTAAGTTCGTTACAAGTAACAAGTTAGTTCTATTCCCTGCAATTTCAATATTAATCAGTTAAATCACTGAAAGATTTTTTTTTTAGTATATATATATATATGTGTGTGTGTGTGTGTGTGTGTGTGTGTGTGTGTGTGTGTGTCAGCGAAGAAAATTTTCAAGTTAAAAAAAATAATTAATGCATTCTTTTTTCTGGAATGTTACAAGTTTTCGAACTAGTAATGTACTATATGTATATAGTCTGTATGTATAGATTACTTTATGTAGATTATTTATATGTAGATCAGTATATGTAAAAGATTTATTCTTAAAAATTTTGAAAAAATAATATTCTCGATCTATTGTTTTTTACACTATATATTTTATGTATTCTATAATATACGTATATAATATTCGTATAACGAAATAGTTATTTTCGTCTGTAAAAGTCTTTTCTCATATGAATTGTAGTAACTGTACACATTTCAATTAAAAATAATTTTATGCATCTTCCGATTTGTATGACAGTGTCTTAGAATTTATCTGTACTCGGCAGGCCATATATTTTTCTCATCATTGTTTTCTGCATACAAGATAACTAGATAAAATTCAATGAAACTTCCAGCTTACAACAAGAAGTCTAATCAAGATAAAAAAAACTGAAAGTCAAAATTATAAATCCTAGATATTATGGAATTGTTCGAAATGAATTCTAATCAAAATAAAGCCCATTACACATAAAATGATAAGCCTAATATCATTTTTGCAATGTTTTATGAATCATACGATCGCTCGAAATTATCTTGAAAAATCTTTCAATCTCATGAAAGATGTATCATTACCGCTTCTTATTATTATCGTCATTTCTGATAATTTTCTGGTCAACTTTCTTTGTCTTGGATCCTTCGACAAATTCCTCGCTTTTTATCGTGGCATTCAAACTCTTGAGGAAGTTTCCCAAGTGTTCAGCGGCTACAGGATTCTTCGTCCAATCAGTTGAAGGAAAAACTGCCAGCAATTTTTTTTGCACAGAGGTCAATTGTTCCGCGATTTCATTCGCTTCCGATTTATTGGCAAACTTATTCTTGTTGTCAGCAATAGTCGAATCATCAACGGTATCTGGATTCACGGCTGATTCCGAAGCTTTAACCGTATCCGACGTGTGGGCATCCGTTGGCATTTCTCGATCCGTTAAGACTGAGCTCTTACTTGTTCCCGAATTCTCTATTGTGATCGAACTGGAATCCGGACTATCCGGCGATTTGCTGCACGTCACTTCGGAACTGGTACTCTTTTGTTTGTTATTATTCCCATTCGAATTGTTGTCGTTGATATCACCGTTCTTAGAGCTACCCTCATTTTTCGCGTTCATTATGCCATCATTGCCAGGAGGTGGTGATGGTGAAGCCGTTGATGATACGATATTAGGACTCGTTGCTTCGCGATGCTGTTGCACCAAATTATCATTAGTATTAATGATTTCATTTTTGGACTCGGAATTCGAATTCACATTCGAATTCCTGGTTGTCTCATTGGTGGCTTGATCATTATTTTTTGCACATTCACTCCGCGACAAAAACCTATTATTTGTGTTTTCAACATTCAAAGAGTATCTCTTTTGGATACGAGTTTCATCTGTAGATTCGAGAGCTTCATTGTTACGAAAAGGTAGAGGCTTGTTTGAATCAACAGTCGGAATTGTTCGATTAATGTTTGTGGATTTTTCAGTAGGTTGTTGCTTGTTGATGGGAACCGCTAAGGGTGCTACGGAAGATCTTGCGGGCTTAATAGGTGCACACTGAGCGGCCAGGTGACTTTTTCCTGATATACCACTAATATTGAAATTAATATTGTCATTTCCAATCGCAGACATTACTCCACTTCCTGCAATAGGTCGCAATTTCAACCGTGCTGTATCCATTTGAAATTGCTGAAGATTTGGCGCCTGATGAAGAGCGTAAAGACTCGGCAGACTCGGGAAGACAGACGAAAGATCTGAGTTTGATCGATTGAGGCTACTGAAAGACGGCGCATAGACAGGTGTACGCGATGACGATGGCGATAGCGGGCAATCATTGACGCGATGAGCGGCAGGTGTCAAAGAGCCTGGCGGCGCTCGGTAATATTTGTGACCACTCATCAGCGTCACCACTTGACCTTGATCGGAGATACCTCCTGGTTGCATGTTATCTCTACTTATCATAACTTTATTAGTCTTATTAAGTTTTGTCCCCGGCTGTGGAATTCTCAGAGGATGTATGTCCATCTTTTTATTGCCTCCACTCAAATCCAGAATATCCTTGAACGATTCATATTCTCTTTTTCGTTTGACAGCAGATGATATCATACGTTGTTGATTTGCTACCTCTCCACAATCGGTCATCATCATAGTCATCGTCTGTTTTACCGCCGCCGCCGCCGCCACCGTTGTTGTTGTCGCCGTCACTGCTGTTGTTGATTTAACTTTCGGCGAAGTAGTTGGCATTCTAATCTGTCCAGTCTTTAGAGCTTTCAACACGCGTGGATCGACCGAACAGTCGTTCAACGTGATGCTGGGATTTACTTTGCCCATCGCGACCTTCCGATTATTATCACTGGAATCGTTGGATTCGACGAATTGTCCAGAAATTCCCGGAGATTTGGGTGAAGTTAGTGTTATGCTCAAACTTGCTGGAATATTCAAACCATAGCCGTCCACTAGTAGGTCTCTAGTATCATTCGAAAGCAATGGACCAGTCGATGCTTTCGTGTTATTCACATTGGATATACGGCTCGATCCGACATCTTGATTTCCTATCACATTGATCGTTCTATTTATAGGAACTATATGTTCCGTGGAAGAAGTATACTTGTTAATAACAGAATTACATTGGGAAACGTTTTGTTTCTTGTTAGTTTCCTGTTTCTGTATTAGTTGCGGTGCTTTTCGACGCTTCAAGTCAGCAATCGGTACACCCGGAGGACACTTCCTCTTGACCGCTCCAGCTGGAACAATTGATGGATCGCTGGGGAAGGTGTATACGTCTGTTTTGGCGATATGATTACCGCTCGCGATATTCGTGCTGTTTGAACTCGTTCCTGAATTACACGCGCGTTCATCAATGACACGTTTCGCAATCATATTTGTCATAGTAGTGCTATTATTCGCATTCGAGCCGGTGTTTTCAATATCATTTTTTTTCTTCTTGATTTCGTCAGAGTCTTTCTTTTTAAAAGATTCTTCCATCTTCGATATTCGTTTTTCAATGTTGATTGCAACACTAATATCTCGAGAGAGAGGTTTGCTATCGTCCGGCATTGATGGTTCTCTAGCGGTCAATTGAAAACCTTGTAGGAACTGCTTCTTGTCCTGTTGTTCCGCCGGTTTTTTCAATACAGTTTTCGGCATGGTAACATTGGTAATAGAAGAAGTTTTCTCGGACGTCGGAGATCGATCCATGAAAGTTACTTTACGTCGTTGCTTTTCCTGTTTACCTGGCAGTATCGGACTCGTTGGGGTAAGTTTGTCCTTATCTTGCTCTTGTTGGGGCATTGCGCTCGATGACTGCGGCGTATCTTTCTCCGTTTGGGCGCAACGCAATAGAATATTGCTAATGACTCTTGGTTTTTTCGCACTACTATTCTGCGGTGGCGAACACTGCTTCAACGTTATCTTTACACCGTTAGAATTCACAACACTGAACTCAGGATTCGTAGGACTCTTGACATCCGTAGCAGAGGCCGAATTTTTAAGCACCTCGTATCTTCCGTCTGAATTCTTCAGTATCTTAATTGGACTTTTTATCTGCTTATTTGAATCGTTGTTTATCGAAGGGGACGTGTTCGTCCCTGATAAAGGAGATGCATTCGTCGTTGTGGTCGTCACCGTACTCGTGACGTTTATTGTTGTTAACGTCGGCGACGTTACGGACACGGCAGTTATCGTCATTTTATTTTCTTCGTCTTTCTCTTTGTTCAGCTTGACTGTTGTTTGCTTATGATCCACGGATGAGATTATCTTGTCATTAGCAGTCTTGTTCAAATCTTTTACTGACACTGTCTCAACACTGCCACTCGTAGATTTAATCTCTAATCTAGAAGTTTCTAAATGATTAACGGAATTCCTCTCTGAATTACTGTCGTTCTGCTGCTCAATCGGTGGCAAACACTCTCGAGCTCCAAGTCCCGGAGTCGATGGTCTTTGATGCAACGGTGCTTCGAGTCTTTGTTCCTCTTGTGCCACTCGATAAAAAAACCTCATCGGTGCAATCTATATGAAAGACAATTTAAATAATAGTAAAATTCTTTTATATAACTGATACAGAATATGTGAATAAGGCAGTGTAATTATAACAGATACTACAAGAATATAATCTAGCCTCATATATAATCACTTAATCTTAATCTAATCCCACATATACTCTAGTCTAGTTGTTGTTTCATTGACCAAGTTTATATATCTGCTATATTCTATTTCGCAAAAATCGAAAAGCTAGATTTTGAAGAAACTAAGTAATAATACAAACCCTTTTCCACGCATAAATATAAGCAACGTCCATAAGAGTCCAGTTTTCGGGAAGTGTCGCGCGTCGATGGCAAATCTCGATGGTATATCTCGTTACATCAACGCTGTACTTCATTGCTATAAATTTCTTCAGGTGTGCAACAGTTACTAGAGCCGGACATTGCAGATATCTTCTATTGTTAACAATATTATCATTGTAATTACTGTTATTATTGTTAGTATTATTTGAATTGTTCAAGTGATTTGTATCCATGTCGTTGGTACTCAATATAGTCAGTGGATCTGCTCCAGGTGGTAGGTACTCCAAGCTCAAACTCACTACATCCTCTGGATTAAATATTAAACGTCCGCTTACATCCTCGCCGCGTTGCTCCGGCGTTGCCAAGTTTGCTAATTGTTTGAAAATTAGTTTAATCAACATATATTGTTTAAGATTTAATGTTAGAATATTATTGTATTGATATACGGATATACAGTCTAGGCGTAAACTTAGAACGACCAAAAAAAAAATTACCATGTTCGGAATGCTTCTTGTAAAATTCTCTCCTTTTTAACATTTCCCTATGGTATAACCCGGGCACCAATTTATATACAATATCTTGTAACGCTTTGTCAGCTCTGTAAAGAGATTGCGATCTTAAACACTCTCCAGAAATAATAATCTGATCGTTTATTATCATTACAAAAATTCGAATAGATGGAGTAAATCTTTGTATAAATTATCAAAAAATTATCATACTTGAAATTTGGCTTCGCCTTGTTGATCGCATGTTTGCACAATGGACAATGCGCTGCAGTACTGAGATACTTCAAGATGCAGCTTTTACAAACTGAATAACAAACATAGAATATATTAATAGTATCAATCCAATAAATAAATCTAAGCGCGCGCTACTTAAATTTCGATTTTACTTACAGCAATGTAAACACTCCCCCACGGTTGTGGCATCTATAAGATAACCTCGACATAATAGGCATATTAGATGTGGATTGATATCACGCAAGAGTGTCCTTTTGCCTATACTCGCCATGTTTTCGTGTGCAAATAAATCGCAAAGCACAAAGTCTGTAAAGAAAAATGCAATCATTATCAAATCTTGTTAATTCAGTACTTAAATATTAGAATGTTCAATTAGCTATAATTATTTGGAATTATTCTAATATGTAAGCAGTAGTGTATCTTGATATTTAATTGCACAATTATCGTATCATTTTTTTACAAAGTGTCTTAGATACATATGTTTATAATAATTTTTTTCATTTAATTATTTTTCCTAATTTACTATAAAATTTTAGTTGTTACCTTTTATGAACATTGTATATATTATTTCTATGTTAAAAGAAAGTAATATAATAGAGTTAATAAAAATATAACTGCAAAGCTCCAATTTGTTCATTTGTCATAATTATACGAGTATGTAAAAAAAGGTCAAATATTAAATAAGCACAAAACTATATAGGTATAGATGAAAATTATACAATGATTTCTTGAACGATATCGATAAAGTACACTTCAATCGAAAAATACGAAAAACCTAATCTCTCGTGATATTTTCATAATATTTTCAAAATATTTTAAATTTCCCAATGTAGCTGTATTCGCAATTTAAGTTTTGATACAGAAGTGCCAACGATCTATCATTATGTCTAGATGAATTTTCCACAAGTTTCTCAGGTAGCTATCTGATTGTCCCGTTGTTGCCCGCCAGTTCACCCTAAAGTCCGCTCAAGCTCGTCCATGTATATGTATACGGATACGCGTTCCCTATTCCCGTCTCTGTTTAGAATCGTCCTTTCCATTTTTCCGCTTACCCACCGGCGCGGTTAAACCGCCAAACGTCCCTTGCAACGTGATATACATTTGCGTGTGTGCATGTCCGTCGAATATACCTGACGGTATTGATCGAATATCGTGGTATTTTGCGGCTCGACGATAAGCTCGACTCACCTATCGCATAACATTCGTTAGATACGTGAAAAATTTCGAATCTTACAATTTTTCTTGCCCTTTTCCCTCTTTTAACAGCATACACAAGCATGCAAGTTCCATATCGTTGAATTAATAAACATCACGCGTATCGTTATTAATGCGAATACGTGTGTCGCCAAAGAGAACAGATTCCGCCATTTACATTGAAACGCATCTTTTTGTCATAGCGTCCATTATTCAATACGAGCTCCATCTTTTTCCCTATTTCCATTAAAAAAAAAAAAAAAAAAACGGGAATAATCTAAGAAAATTGAAAGAAATCGAAAAATTGGAACAAGAAGAACGCAAGACGGTTTGTAGAATGCATTCGCAGATAATATTATAATTCTATTTACGTAATCAAAGCGTGCACATGATTTACGCAACTGGAAGTCAAGTATTGTGTAAACAATACTGTAATTGTAAGGAAAAGGCATAAAAGATTTTTGGGAACCTTTAGGGAACTCGAATTACTGCGCTCCTGAAACACGTCTCGAGTATACATATATCGCGTTTTGCGATGTCTAGTACTATGTCTATTTATATCGAACTGCTCCAAGAGAAGAGGAGCGAAATTCTCACCACGACGAACGCGGGAACACGAAAACGTGGCGCGGGCTCCGAAACTGAACGAAGAATACATATATTCCAAATAATATCTCACATTCAAATATTAATAATGTCATAATAAATGATATGTACATTACATGATAATATAAACGCGCATTCTCTCTTTCGCCTACTATACTTTTAGTTTTAGTAGACTGATCTACCGAGTCTTGTAGACAGTAAAAGTACAAGCAATTGTTTTTACAAATTAATTGTATAGATATGTTATTAAAACCGAGAAGTACACAGTTTAAAGATTTAAAAAAATCTCTTGTACCTTTTACTCATCGCCATCTTATTCATTATAATTTTAATTTCTTCGATATTGATATTATATTTAGAATCTTCTAATCAAGTCTGATAATATGTGACACTGATAAATATTACATTTTATATAATTTGTATTTGGGAAATGATTGCAATTGAACTCAAGCGACGAAGTACAGTAACGAAATTCTCGATTGATGTCATCGAATGCTCCATCATGTAAAAAACTACTCGTATATAGCAAAAAGTAAAAAAGTCTCGGTAAAAGTACCATTTCAAAATTCGCTGCGTCCACATAACGCAATGCGAAGGGAATCACTGATATGTACAAAAAGACACACGTGCTTCAAAAATTAGCACGTGCTGCGAGCAACTTCGTGTCAACTCCGCGTGTGCGACGCAGCGCACCGCACAAAAAAAAATGAGCGCAAAAGCGAACGTTGAAGGCGGCCTTTGTGTTGCGGGTTCTCGGAGCATTGGCTATTGCTCAAAGCATCGATGCACTTTTTTTTTTCTATCTGTCGCGTGACACTGCCTTAATCCGAGATGTGTGAATTTCGTCGACGCGATAAGCTACGATTTCCTCTTTATTTCTTGAGATTTTTCATATCAGAATCTTGTCGGAATAAGCATTTCATGTTTCATATTTTCAACGAGATACTTATGCTAACGTTCGTTACGTAACAATGCATGTATTCTTAATTTACGGTTAAGAAAAACAATGAGATTCATGAAAATAATATTATTATTGCTTTGACAAATGCAAGAAAATGTGTCAAACATGAACGCTTGACAAACTTAAGCGATCAGTTTTAATTCTCATGATAAAAGAAATGAATGATCCAAGCCGAGCAGCATCGCCTCAGCATTTATAAATTTATATGTAAGTAGCTCTATATAACACTTGCGAAAAGTACGGAGCATGCGATGATCTTAAAACCAGGCCAAACTATCATTCGCAATTGTCTAGCGACAAATGCCTGTTCTACAATAGGATTGAAAATTATAAGCCTAAAAATTGCTCAATCGATCAATCACAGTTAGAATATACAGAAAAACAATCGCCAATGATTGGTTAATTTCTTACGGATTACGATCTTATTAAAATAATTACTATCGATATTTTGGAATATCGTATTGTTATTCTTTTTGATATTCGATATTTGCATCGAAACTTTTAATTTCTGTAGCATATCGGATTTGGAATGTAGATATCAATTAATTCGATACAAAGGTTGTATTTCCACAATTCAACCACATAAACGTAACAAGGATCGGGGACAATTTATAACATCGCGATCAACGCCATTACGAATAAAATTAAAAGAAATTTTATCTTTCACATTATCTTTGTTAGTTGATAATTATATAGTATGTATAAAATAACAAATGTATGTACTATATAAAATGTATAAATGCATAATTTTTTATTCTCATCAATCTCTCTTTCCATTCTCATTTGCGTATGTATAAAAATTTACTAAAATATTTATAATTTTATTGATAAAAATTAATGAATTTACCTAGTGATTTTGTTTTTATTTTTCTTTAAAATTGAAAGTTTTTGCTCTGCACGTCTTTATATAATAAAACAAAAAATGCAAAAGAAGTAACAATATTCCCGAATATCAAATTATTTCCAATCAATATATTGCCGTAAGATTGCGTATTTCGATTCATATTGATACAAAATATCAATAGTCTATGCTTTTCTGTACATCCCTAGGTTAAAGAGATCAGAGGCCACATAAAACGAGCGAGCGACTTTTGGTTTTTTCAAGTTAAGCGAAAAGATAAGAAAGCTTTTCTGTTTAATACCAATTTGCGATTATGAACGAAAGATCGAATATGAATCGAACTTTAACTTTGCCGTGGCAAGAACGAATAGATCCAATCATCTATCTATGATGAATGTCATGAGTTTTGTTTGTACTGATTGTGAGATATGCATGATTCATACAATGTATAGTTGTAATTAAATAAGTTATTTGTCGATAATGAGAAAATTGTCTTTTTGTACTGTTACAAATATGTTTAATGTTCTTTTCCAAAGTCTCTTAAGATTTTCGATAGAATTAAGAATTCCGCAATGGAATTAGCATTTGTGATAATTTCATTTTTGTAAATATTATATTTAAAGATTCAATAATTTCTCTGTAAGCGTTTTATAATTCTTAAGCTTGATACTAATTATAAATAATTTTAAAAGGCTTCCTGAAAACACACACACACTTTATTTTTGAAAATATAAATCTTTATGAAACTTTTAAAGCTACACTGTAGATACTTTGCTATTCGAATCATAAGCAACAAACTATTGAAACATTTTCATAGGAAAATAATTAATACTATGTTTTCTCGAAATAAAAAATTAGCTTTTATTTTACTTTATTCAGTTATTGGTATACAATTTATAAATAGATAGAATAAAGGATAAGATCCTAAGCAAAGATTGTAAAACCTGTACTTTATTAGATCTTAATTAATTCACTATTTTACTCACATTCATAGAATAATAAAAAAAGCAACGAAATATACTTGCTGAATGCGTTTAGTTTTAGGAATGGCTGTTATCGAGCATATATTTCTATGAAATTATAAAATTCATCTCAACATTTCGTGATCGACGGCCAGCAGTTAATAATGCATCTCACCAGTGATGCTTATTCCAGCGTTTGTGCAGACGAGTGAATCTTGTGTGATTCTGTCGAGGACGAGGCAATGCGGAATGAGAAAACGCATAAATGCAAGTACGTGTGCTGGAAAGAGAAGTAGAAGAGTAGAAGAGAAGCTGTATGTGTGGAAAAAAAGATACAGAGCCAAGAAGGAGAATATGTGGGATATGAGAGAAAACAAACGAAGAGAACATCATCCCATTTGTCCGTTCGTCCGTCCGTCCATTCGTCCCGACCCGTTGCTCCATCTCCCGGTACATAAAACAAACACAAATTCTCTCTGTATGCAAGTATGCACCGTCAACCGGCGCGGCGGTGGCGGCGGCGGCGGCGGCGCGACGACGTATCGTGCATGTGTACGAGTGTGGTGTACTTGGTGTGCGTATCGATACATTGTACTTACGTGCAAACATGCGAGCTTACGGAGCGGTCGGAGCGGTCAGCGGAGGCAAGGAGGAATGAGCTAGGTGCTCCCAGCAGTCCTAGCACGCGAATCGCGATTCAGAAGCACGCACCACGCTTCTCACACCGATGTCGACAACACTACGATATACGTAGTACGTACGTACGGAACGTTCTACAGTCGACGTTGGTGTTGGTGTTGACGTTGATGTTGGCGTTGGCGTCGGCGTTAGCGTCGGCGTCGGAGCCGTCGAAGAAACGACGTTTCCTCCCCCCCGTCCCCTCCCCTGCCCCCTGCTCACGGACCTGCCAATCTCTCTTTGTGCAGGGTGGCTAGCCTATGACGTCGCGTGGAACGGCGTAATCTCGCCATTCGTCGTGCGCGTCATTGCCGAACCGATCAACCGCGATCTAGACGATATCTCATGCTCGTACTGATTTGCGCCTCGTCACGAGGCGACTATCTCGGAGAAATCGAATGACTCGAAAAGATGCTGCCAGCTAGCGTGGAGTATGTAGCTCCAAGTAGTTCTTCGACAACAACGAGGATGGACGAGGAACGGAGGAAATTCCGACGAGCAGCAGTGAACAGAGCGGTCACAAAGTACGGGTGCCGATGAGCAGCGCCGCGCGGCGCGTTTGCGAACTAACGATTGCTGCAGGCACGGTTCTCGATGCAGGACGACGAGAACCACACGAGTAAAGAGAGAATGCGCAACAGTACGTTCCACCGACGACGTCTCATACCGAACTAAATAGGAGAGTAGAGCGGGAGATGCCCTTTCCTCCCCTCTCGGGTTTTCTCTCCCGTCCTTCCGACCCTTCTGATCCGCTCTCCCCCTACTCTTCCGCTCGCGCTCTCGCTGCGGCTGCCGACTGCCGGCTGCCGGCTCCCTCCATCATCATCCATCTCTCTTTTCTGTCCTTCGCGACTGTTCTGGACTGTTCGCGACCAGCTCTACTACCTCTGCCGGTTCGTTCGTTTAGCTCGTCTCTCCTCGCCGCGTCGTATATACTCGCTCTCGTTTCCCCTTCATTTTTCTCCCACCACTTCCAGCTGTTCCTCCTCGCTCTTCAGCCCCCCCCCCTCTCTCTCTCTCTCTCTGACCGGATAGTATCTTGTACTCGCACAGCGACATAGAATTGCCCCTCTCACGGCTCAGCGGCACCGAGTTTCCTTTCCGCGCTGGTCGTTACCAGCTGGGGGTTACACGACTACCAGCTCCCCCTTCGTTCTCTTGTTCCCGTGCGCCTCATCCCTCTGCCGCACAGTCCCCTCCTAGTTTCGCCAACTCTCTTTTCCTCTTCCCCGAACTCCTTGTCTCTCCCTTTCTTCTTTTTATCTTTGCTTTCCCTTTCTTCCCTGTATAGCGTTTCTCTACCTTTTTCTCTTCATAGAAGCTTCTCTCAACCTCTCTCCCTGAACTCCCTCTCGATCATCCTTTATCTCGCAACTCTAGCCATTTTTCTCTCTATTTCTCTCCCTATTTTCTTTCCTTTACATCGGATGCCCTTTGCGTCCATCTCTCTCTCTCTCTCTCTCTCTCTCTCTCTCTCTCTCTCTCTCTCCCCCCCTCCTCCC
>NW_017305389.1:113181-121624 GCF_001594115.1 Trachymyrmex septentrionalis | reverse complement strand
TCTCTCTCCCCCCTCCCTCTCCCCTCTGCCCTCTCTTCCCCCTTCCATCTCCCCCTTCTTTCCCTCCCCTCTCTCTCTCCCCTTCTTTCCCTCCCCTCCCTTCCTCTCTCCTCCCTCCCTCTCTATCCTTCCTCTCTTTCACGCGTCTTCCATTCGTTCCGCTGTTCTTTTTCCCCAAAAAATAGTTTCCCCACTCTCTATCTTTCCTCTTTTGTCTCTTTCTTTCTGCTCATTCTACAATCGCATCTTCTTCACTCTCGTTTCCTTCTCTCTTTCATTTTCCTTGTTATAATCTCTCCCTTCCTCTTATTTACCATCCCTCTTTTTTTTCTCTGGACTGTTACAATTGTAGGAGAATCGAGGCAGCTTCGCGATGCATAATCATCGTTTTCTGTGATCTCCACCTGACGTCAAGTCAGAAAAAAAACTATCGTGTGTCCGAATACAACGACGCACAGGCGATTCTAAATGAATCGCATTTACATTCCAGGAAGAAGAATTATTTATCTCTCGAATGTGTAACGTGTCGAAAGCTTGAATTGGAATTGTAATAATATATTATCGTAATTGTATCTATTGTAATGTATAAGTAATGCAGATATATAACATGTATATGTATAACATGTATATGTATCTACGATGTAGATAAATAAGTTAGATTTGAGCGAAAAGTATCTAATCCAGGGTTATAATGCTGGGGAAACTAGAATATGTACCTACATATGCAGTAAGAAAACTGCATGATACAAAGAACACACAAATTATATCCTATAGAATTAAAGTTGCTAATTATATTTAAATATGTAAGTTCCACATTAAGCACCCCCTTTATTTTCTGCTGCTTTACATTTTTTAATATATTTATTTAAAATATCAGTCGCATTTTTCAAACATTTAAAAGTAATTTTAATAAATGAGAACCACTGATCCCGTTCTTTCCATCACAGGTAGAGGTCGAATTAAGAAAGATGGCGGCAGTTTTAATGGAGAGGCGATGGTTGAGAAGTGACGTAATATTAAAGTCGGTACATTTATTCCAACCGTAAATTTCGCTTTAAAATGAAATATAAATAGGAAAACTTCGACTTTCGCTATATTTGAACACTTTTATATAATTGCATTAAACACTGCTGTATTATAACATCACATGAACGATCAATATGATGATACGCGTATGATACTTAAGTGACGCAGATATAAAAATAAAAATTGTGTGTCTTCCGTACTCTTTAAAAAGTTATTAATACAAGAATGAGTGTAAAATTTTCTCGTGTTAAGTATCTTAAATTATAAAGCAAAAAGAAAAGAAATATTTATTCACAATTTAATATATATGAAAAATAAGAACAAAACCCAACTCAATGATTAATTCAGCTACACTAATTTAACAGATGACAATGGCTGCGTTCAGAAGAAAAAGCAGATTTGCAACTTTTGTAAAATTCTTTAATATGATTGGTCTTGCCCTTAATATTCCTCACTGGATTTAAATGTATAAAACAATCATATTCAAGAATTTTATAACAGTTGCAAAGCTGCTCTTTCTGCTGAACGTAGCCATTGTTATATATACTAGGTTCATCATTTCATTTTTACATTAAAACATAGTTTAGCACAGATAAATAACGTAAATTTGTAAATGTGCAACGTACCAATATTTATGTTAATTGAAGTAAAGAAAGTATGAGGCTACATATACGCGATAAACAAGTTTGTTACCTACATTTGTGAATTAATGCGTTCCAACATCTAAGATCCTCTACTTTTCGTGTGCAAGTAAACGGTAGAGATCCCTGTGCACGTGTCACGTGAGATCGCCGTCGCTATATTTGCGCGTACGCCACGCCTGCGCTGCGCCGCGTCGTCCGAACATGCCCTCGCGTATATTTCGCCAAAACGGTATCTTCTATTGTTCTTCTTTGTTTCTCCTCTCGAGGAGAATCTGATGAATCTTAAGAATCTCGCGACACAAGTATGTCACAATCAAAGTCGATTGCATCGATTTGATCAATACGACCAATGATCGGTTTACGCTCTTTCAACAAATAAATAACTACCTTTCTTTGCTTGCATCACGGATATAATTGAAGAACGAATGACGTGTTTATTAAACTGGCACAGCCATTTTAAGAGCAAGCAAATTATGTACGCCAATTTAATTCCTTGTTGCTAATAAGTTTTATTTGATTCCAACTCTTCCGTTAAAACCAAGAATTATATCAGTTAACATGTAGAGACAAAAAGAAATAGGAAAATAAAAAGCATATTTCTATTTCTTAAATATTATTTTATGCTGCTAATTGGTCACTCTATTCTCAAATTTACTGCTCCATCTTAATCCATTCTGATAAACTATTTCGAAATCGTTCAATCAAAACTCACACTCGATACAATATCATGCTACTTTATCAAATATCATGATAACTTTTTCATCTTGCTTTATATTTTTTATCTCAGCTCTTTCATTAAATTTAACTTAAAAAATGTTTATCAAATTTAGTATTATTTGATATTGGACACATAAAATTTATTTAGTATAATTATGATACTTTGCGAATAGAATAAATCTTGTTCGAAATACGACTTAATATTATATTATCGAAAATCTGAGAAAATAGAGTATTGAAAAAAAAATAAACGAAGGAAAGAAAATAATAGTATAATCAGAATAATCATTCTAAATGGAAAGCAAATATGAGAGACTTGCGTTGATTTTTCATCTATCCGCTATCGAATGGACAGTTAGGGAAGAGACTTTTAAATGGAATGGCGAGGCAAGCAGTTGTAACCGGCATAATGGAGATACCAAACATGAGCAGAATGCGTAAGCAAATTAACTCATAAATCACTGAAATGAAATAATTATCTCAGTATTCAATATTTTCTTATCGCGCTGTGACCGTGCAGAATCAACTTTACAAAATATTAACTTGGACAAACACAAACATCATAGAAACTTTCTTACAATTAGAAATTTATATTTACATTTTTGTAAACTTCCATTTTTTAAATTATCCTAAAAAACTTTTACTGATTAACCTCTTCAAACTCAGCATACAGTGTAATCAAGTACATGTACATCAAATTTGAAAACATTATCCGTTGAAATTATTTAATTTTATCGATATCTAAGATCTGATGTATATGTATAATAATATAGGTGTATGTTGGAAAAATAGCGAAAATTTTGAAAAAGTTAATTGTTTAGTATGAATTTATTTAAATACGCATGAGCTGAATTAAAAAAATTTTTTTCAATATGATTCAATAAAATCAGGTTTAAAGGGATTCGTTATATTTTCAATTCATTTATTTACTATTTCGACAGCAATTCTCAGTTGCTTTCCTTTAGAATGGAGTGACATGAAGGACGAGTCTTGAATTGATTTTTATAGGTTAATTCTCGTTTTCTTTGAGATACTATGACTCATATTTATGGGAACAAAATACTATTGTCGGCTTGGAAAATATTGAATGCAAGTCTTGTTCTTATTCTTAAGAAAAGAAAAACGCTTTTTCTTGGTTGCAGTCTTTAATCATTATATATACAACCAAAGAACTTTTATTTTTTAAATTCTTATAAAAGGTTAACGATGCGTAGTTATAATAGTTCATATTATTCATAAATATTTCTCCTAATAAAAATTTTTGATTTAATTAAAAATGATTCTTTTTATTCAAAATTTGATTCTAAAACTCCGACTGTATAATACATATAAAGAATCTGATATATTTTCTGTAATATAATATATTCAATGATAAATTCTTAATCGATTTGCTTTTTACACGGTATATATACGATTTGCTAAAATTATCTAGAGAGTTTTGCTGTATAAATGTATAGAGAAAAATGTAGAAAAATCGTAGGCATGGGTTTTATTGGTCCACTCTACAATCACGATTAAATATTCAGTAGTCCGCTACGGATGCTTTCCGTTAATTTTTAATTACAGCGGTCACAACTATAGGTATATGTATACGAGTGGGAAATATGATCACCAAATCCCGCTCCACTACAATGTACGATCTTTCCATCTTGAATCACCCTCGATCGGTATTTCAAGAATCACCCTTATCTTTCTCTCTCTCTCTCTCTCTCTCTCTCACACACACACACACACACACACACACACACACACACACACACACACACACATACACGCACACACATCCCCTCCCCATTCTTTTACGACATATAAGGTGGGCGAAAATATTCGTGGCTTGGCGCGTGCCTTTCCTTATACCTGATTCTTATAATACTTTCTCTCTCTCTCTCTCTCTCTCTCTCTCTCTTCCTTCCTCTGTCTCTTTTTTTCTTTGTCGTTCCCTACGGGCTAATCGTTTCCGAAGCTTTCGATGTTGAAGCTTGGGATGTTGCCCTTGCTCCATCTCCCTACCATGAAGAAGAATCTACATGGATGGTCGGCGATCGCTGAGGAGCGAGAAACGACGCAGCGAATGAGACGCTACCTAGATGGGGGCACGCAATCTCTCCTCGCCTTGTGGCCCTTTCTCTAAGCACGGCCCGTTCCGCGAATCATCGTCCCCTTTATCGTGCGTGTAATCTGTATAGGTGATGACGCGTGGGCGGCTCCATCCGTGCCTTCCTGCGCGCGTGTGCGTGCGTATCCGCGTGCACATGTGTATGTGCATATACATATGCGAGTGTATGCGTGCGCGCACGTCGGCATTCGCAGTGAGTCTGCGCCGCACGATGCGCCGGTCGATAGAGATGCTTTTGGGAAACACTCCACGTGTTTCACGGAGAAGAAAGCGGGGGAGTCGACTTGCGCTCATACAAGCCTTAAATAATCCTTTTTTTGTATTCCAGGATTTTACATGATCTAGGTCCTAGGAAACGATAGATATATCTGATCGAATGAATGGATTCCTCAGTATTTCGCGGTCAAATCATTGTCATCAATTCAATAATGTACCGTTAGTCAAGTGATCTCACCGAGCGATCTGTGCCCAAGAACGGTAGCAAGGACGCGAAAGCGTATCGATTCATCGTCCTGCCACCGATTTTAGGACAGTCGCGCTGCGATTCTGTCTCGTTCGACTCTCCTATCCCTCAGCCAAGGAGAGACGATAGATATTAGAATGCGTACTGAAGGAAAGATATTCTTGCGAACCGTTTAGTCTTTAGCATGTGTCTGAACGAGAATTTGTGTGCGCGTGCGCGCGCGTGTGTGTGTATGCGCATACATATCAAATGTATACACATATGCTTTAAAGAAAAAATATAACATTTTTTTATTTTATCGAACCCTTTCCATTCAAAGTCAATATTTTTTCTGTTGTCAAGTGATATTATTAATCGAATTAACAACAAATATAAATTATCAATCTTATATATATATATACATATATATATATATATATATATATATATATATATATGAAATTGTAGAAAAAAAATGTAATTACGTAATTGCACAATATTTTTTACAAAATTTAAATAAAGTTGTTAAAATAACTTTTAGCGTAATTTATTATGGACATTTAAGTAAATATATTTTATATTATTAGATCACACAGAACAAGTATTAATTTATTAATTTAATTTTATATATATTAATATTCATCTTCATTTATTCAAAACTCAACGCGATTATTCGATTGGCTAAATATGAGAACGGATCAATAATCATTTTCGTATAGGTACGAGTAAGAATTAGCATAAAACGGAAATGTTGTTCTGCACCGCAAATAAATTTCGTCGATGTATCGATTTCGTCATTTAATTTCTTCCATCGATTTTTTATTTTCTTCTCATAATACATATATTAGACTTGACGATAGAATCAGCAACTAGATGCGGCCGAGTTGGTCGTAGAGAACCGTTCAAATCGCAAAGAAGAACGAGAACGAATATCGTTTCGTCGGTCATATCAAAGCCCAGTTCGCCTACGCATAAACCGTTCGTAGTCGCCTGCCGCTTCGATAAGACTATGGCAGTGGCCTGTGCGTCTTCTGAGAGAGGAAGGGAGAGCGAACGGGGCTCTCACATTCCCCGGGGCCCCTCCTGATGCGAGAGTACATTATTCATTCTCCACTACATCCACAGGCAGTGCGAAGGGTGCGCCGTGTGCGTGCGTGCGTGCGTGCGTGCAAGCGATTCAGCGGCGTGGCCGGGATAGGGGGAGAAGAAGCTCGAGATGGAAGAAGACCTCCACATTGTGGAGAGTGGTGGCGAAAAGGGTGGCGGCATTACAGCTCTGCCGTTCGTCCTGCGTGGCGGGGGAGAGACAGAAAAAAACGAAATCCCGAGGATTGCCCGCCAATAGGATAAAACGAGACAGAGCGCGAGCGAACGAGAAAGAGGAATAATTTAAACGTGAATGTCCCTTACACACGATGAGGATATCGTTCTATCCGTTCTAATCTCTCCTTCTCTCTCTCTCTTCTCCCCCCTCCCTTCCCCCATCCTCTCTTTCTCTCTTCCTTGGGTTTATTTGTCGAAAGATCTTGGGTATTAAGATATATAATAGAACCCCTCTATTCTAGAACAACTATTATCATTCTGTAAACTCTTCTTTAGCTACAAATTCGTTATATATTATAGTTCCAGTATATAAAGCTAGGTTCTACTATATTTAATTATTTTCAAGATAAAAGACACAAAACATCACAAGTAATATCAAGAATCCGTTTGCTCCGCGATTTTAGATATTTTTCGAAAAAAATTAAATATTAAAATCATGAAATTATAATATTGAATCCCTATAGAAAGGTTTTTTTACTTGAATTTTTTGCCTCTCGGATGGTTTTTACCTCTTGAGATAAAAAGCTTATTCAACTTGATTAGATTTTAATTTTCATAGCATTGTAGATCTATTAATAATTAGATATACTCGTAGATCTATTAATAATAAAATTAATTATATATCAAATGTTTAAGATATAACTACGAGAAAAATTGACAAGTGTGTAAATTCATAAGACTTTGAATTATTTATATTAATGTGATAAAAAAAATCCTTCATGTAACTGATAAATATCGAGCACTTCAGTGTCATAACATTGAGAAAAGTTTCACATGTTAATCTCATTATTGGTTTATCTTCGATTGTATCAGGGGTCTAGACGTCACTGACATCACTCACTGATCCGACCGCGGTAACTATACGAGTATATGTAGTTGTTTTTATCGAAGAGTCGAGGGTGCAGATCGTATTGTCGCGTTGTGTAACCGCGCCTCGTTCGCGCCCCAAGCGCGCTCAGCCCTCTTCACTTCCGACGCACTTCCCCGGGGAGGCCACAGCCAATCAGCGACCGAGGTTTGTGGCTGCAGGCTGACTCTCGCATCTAATGTAGGTTGTCGAAGGTAAGCGTCGATGTACCTTCCTCCTTAAATCGTAAATAGACTTTCCGCCTTAAAGCGTATAATAGAAATCATCCTCCTAGCTAACTACCAATAATCCAGACGAAAGGACAGAAGAGGGAGAGGATCAAGGTGTATTAGTTAGACAATTTCGGTCCTACGACAAACTTCATAATTTTTTATAGAATTTTAAAATGTCGGCGATTATATTGATTGATAATAATATATGACAATAATATAAATTTATTTAGTTATATCAACTTAATAGGAAAACAATCACTTTTTGCTATATGAATTAAGAATGGATTCGTTAGCGTTTCCAGAAATTAGGGAGTTTTTGCAATAACGTGAATCCAGATATGGTGAACGCTAAAGTCACGTTATCGTTTTCTTAAATAGTTATTAAGAAGAAGATAACCTGACTTTAGTCACCTTAGTTCACCGTATTTGGATAAACGGTATTGCAAAAACTCCATAATCATAAAATGCCCATGATCATAATTTTATAGTCACGCTGTTCACGATATGTATATTAATCAGTAAAAGGATTATGAGTAACATCATTTCAAACAATTACTTTATTATACTTGTTATAAATAAGCATGATAGTTTATTGAGAAACAGGAAATATTTGTAATTGATTTTATAAAGATACTTTCTTGTTAATAATAATAAACAGATAAGTTATTGTAAATAGATCATTATCACTTTCATATAAAGTGAAAGTTTAAAAAAAAAAGATAAATTGAGTTAAATGAGTGCCTAAAACAACTCTTACCAAGAAAAGCGTCAAAAATAACAAAAATTTACTATTTTTATTATTTAACGTATACATATATATATATATATATATATATCGTATATTTTTTAATGAATGCTAAGTGATGGTTTCAGTATTATAATCATGATGTAGTTACAACTTCGCATTCCAAGCTTAACTCGCCATTTTCACGCTCGGTCCCACACGTAGACAAATTAAGCTTTTACTAGAGAAGAGAATTTCTATTCTCGCTAATGTGAGTCTTGATATAAAGGTTTAGAGGAAAATTAAAAGATTATTAAGATGAAAACTAAGAGATTATTTAATTTTCTGCAGTGTTCGGACGTGTTGCTGTT
>NW_017305389.1:104822-113081 GCF_001594115.1 Trachymyrmex septentrionalis | reverse complement strand
TATATATATATATATATAGTAAAAATGAGAAAATAATTTTCTATTCAAATAAATTATATGACAAATTTGATTTTTACTTACGATATTCGATATCATATTCGGTATTTTGCCTTCATATTGTTAAAAATTTATGTTGTAAAATCACAAAATGTTTGATACAATATTAGAATATTTTTATTGTAGTTACAATATTTTTGCTGCGAAATCGCAATAGGCTCAAATATGTATATTTTATAATATAAGAGATATTTCAGATAACGCATTATATTCTAATCATATTCTGAGAATATTATGAAACGTCTGCTATTCGTAAGATATACTGTACATGTATTATACTATATGTTCAAAATATACTCAGAATATTTCTATGCCCGCAGCAACATTGTTCTTAATATATTCTGAGAATATCGTTAATGATATTCTAAAAATATTTTAAAATAGTCTCAGAATATCGATAATATTCTGAAGATATACTGAGAACAATATTGCTGTTGACATAGGAATATTCTGAATACATTTTAGACATGCTTGCTGAGCGAATGAGCATGATTGATTCTTACATGTGAATTGAACTAATCATATTTAAATGGGCAAGTGGACCTAAACGCTTTACCGACTTGAACTCGCCTATTAGATACATCCACTTTTTATGTTCACACACTGTTAGCATCATTTCATCCTTGTTGTTTGTCAGATAATAAACAAGGACAAAGAATGCTTACAAGTGAACGTAGCCATTGGCAGTGTTGTCAACTCAGTAGAATTTTTATCAGAGCATCTATCATGGAATAAATCGAAATGAATAATTTCGATCAGAATTATTCAATTATTTTCTACAGTTCTATTATTTTTTCTGGGGAAAACAGAATAATACTCATCAGAATTCATTCCGACATATTTCATGATAGGTACTCAGAACTGGTAGAATCATATACGCGTGTATTCATCTTTCGTTGTCTGGTCTTATATTTTTAATGCTTCATTAAATTCATCTTTAGATACTTTCTAGCTAATAAAATAATTCGTAGAGCATCTGAAGATAAATTTAAAGAAGCCTTAAATATACGAGTATACAAGACATGAATACACACAATAATCATCTAGTGGCTAAAAATCCATTTTAGTGGATAGTCGAATTTCTGTTAGAATCAGCAACAGTAGATTTTTTAATAGAATTTTTGTTGCGCAAAGATATTTCAACAGCGACCGCTTCAACAGAGCTACAAAATGACTGTGACTATGATTGGTCATTTGTTTTTGTATATACAATATTGTTTCAGTATATATATATAATATCATGTGCTAAAGAAAGAAGAAGCAGTGATGCTCCTATTACGAAATTTTCATTTTAAGAAGGTATTTTATTATATTACGTATTTTTATAACAATATTTTATGTTGATTCTACAATGAATCGGTAATCTTAAGTCGGTAGTGATTTTGTTTAAAAAATGCGACTTTACAATATTTGTGATTTACTGAAAAATTACTGAAAATTTACTGGATTTATGTGTAGGGGAGACTGAGGACAGTTGTACCAATTTTTAGAAATATACATATATTTTTTTATTTATAATATATATGTTTATTTCTTTTAATGCACATGACGCAACAACTATTTAGATTTATGGTATTATTAATTTTAGGCTGTTTATGAATAAAATATTAAAATCTGAATTAGTACATCTTGCCCCGATTTGGGTTAAAATAAAACAAAGCTAGGGAAAGTTGTAACATGTTCTAAAAACAGTCCTAAAACAGAAATTACCTTCTTATATTATTTTTGTTTCTAAACAGTAAATTTGCTACTAACGAGCAGTGAATTTGTATTTGTAAATTTCAATAAAATTTATATTATTTATTCACTATAAGAAAATCGTCTTTCATTTTCATAAAAAAAAAAACGAAATTATTTTCCGAACAACCTAATATTACAATAACAAATACTTACAACGCATTCGCACATGGCCGTATAGAGCATGAAAATGTGACCTCAGCGCGTGCTCGCATCGCAGTATTTCATAGTTGTGACAGATTTTCTAACCTGAATAATTTCAATTTTAACTTAAAATATTTCGATTCACAAAGCAGAGCGACACTTTTTTCTTGTCAAATATTTATTTTTACACGAAAACGCATCGATTCAATGTATTTTTATTCAAATTGAGGTGAGTGAGCTCTTCTTAACATTTACCGTTAACTACGTAAAATAGTGTTGCAATGTACCCTAGCGATATGGTACTTTTAACCCCAAACGCTGTTATCAAAATTTTTATATGAATATAATTTATTTGAAACCACTTAAAAATATCGAAAAAAAGACATACACATAGCGAAAACATACATTCTAGAATTAATAAAATGAAAATATGATAAAAAGCATTTTATTTGAAAGTGTAGAGCAAAAAAGTATAAAATTATCATAAATTTATACTTACGTGGCTTGTCTTCTGGGTACTACAGTACATACAACTTCTTTTACATGCGCGCACGATTGATGGCATGAGGTAGATGTAGGCTTCAATACCGATTAATTTTATTTTTCATAATCATCTTATTTCTTATCATTTAAAAGTACGCATTGTTACAACTTACCTCCGTTGCAACTGTCCCCAGTCTCCCCTATAATAAAAGTATTGAAATCGCAAACATTTCTAACATTGTATGAAAAGAAGTTCATTTGTTTTAGGCGATTTAGGGAGCACGAAAATACGATTATAAAAAATTAATAGTTTACGAGGTATTTAACATTTTATACCAACATATACCATAATGAAGTATAAGATATCTCGTAAACTAATGGTTTTGTTATATCTTTATTTTAACACTTTTATATACAGAATAATTAGAGAAATTATATATATTATGTAAATTATATATATTATGTAAAAAAATTATATAATTTAAAAAAGTGGAGGTGACCTTCATATCTTTTTAGTGCCTCTGTCTAGAAGAAAAAACAACATGGCCAAAATACGTCCTCCTTGAAACAATTCCACTTGCATCTGAAACACTTGTTCATATCATTAATCATTTCGGAGAAAATTAAATGTATGGATTAAAATGGACTGCCTTGTACAGTGCAAATAAAAATCATGACCTTAATAATAGTTTATTTTAATAAAGAAAAACGATTTTATACAAAAACAAAGAGAAATTTGCAGATATGGTTCAGCAATATGATAAAATCGACTGTTGTTTTCTCTTGTTGATGTAAAAAAAATATTTCCCGAGTACTATAGAACAATTTTAACCACGATTTTTGAATTTAGTAAGTAAAATTGAATAAGAAAAAAGATGTACACAATGATCTCTGCATGCTCCTCAAATCGCCTAAAATGCATGAACTCCTTTCGGCGTTGCATAATGAATATGACGAAAATATATTATACGAAAATGTACGGAAATTATAATTATTAGATTTGGTAATAATCCCTTTTTTCAAAACGAGAATTAAGATATAATGCAATATAATAACATAATTCCTTTTTATAGATTCCAATAAATCACATATTCACTTACGTAAGTTGACTTACCGTTGTAAATTTATATCTGCTGGAGAAGCATTTCGTGTGTCACTGTATAAGGCAAGGATGAGTAAATTGATGTGAATCACATGTGCAAGATATTATACACTTTATATTTCATTTACGAGCAAGTCCTACAACGTACAATACGATATGACTCCCGAACTTTATCGAAACAGATGTATTGGATTGGATGGAGCAACTAATAAATACACGCAACAATTACTGCTTTTATCCATTCGGCACCTAATTTTTCGCTTTCGTTAAACTCGATAATTATTTCTCTCTCATTAACATCGAAAATCGCATCGCGTGGTATATTCGTTTTGTTATTAATTAAAATTACATTCGAACACACGGTAACAATATCAAAGATAATACTGTACAAATACACGCGCTCGCACATCGTAAAAACCGATTTTTGTGCGTTGATCACTTTTGTCATCAATTTTGATTTTAGGAGCTTTATAGTACCGTTCTTGGATTTTTTTGGAAATGCTTGACCATTTCAAGTATATATTATAGATATATAACAATTTAACTTGTGCATAATACTATTGTAGTGTGAACATACATACGAATACGTTATTTTTTACTAATGAAAAATCCAATTTAGTATGTCTCCATCTTATATTTATATTTAATTAATTTCAATAGTGAATATATTTCACTGTCGTATTATTTATTTATATGAGCTACATATACTTATGCGTATAAGGAAGAATTAGCGACATTGATTTATTAAACGATGATGAATATCGGTTTATGAGTGTTGAATTGATACGCGCGAACATCAATTTTTAACAGCTATTTCAATGTTAATATAATTTAACCCATAATATCTAATTATAATTGTAATAAAATTTTGTTGTGATAACTCATAAACATTAGTTATACTTAAAGTTAATATGGGTAGAGACAACTTATTAACAAAAAAATTTTACTTTTTATTAAAATAAATATTGAATTTATTAAATAAAATAATCAAATAACAATAACGTCAAAATCGGAATGTAACATAAATGTTCAAAAAAAGGAACAATTGTAATAGCTAATAGATTTTAGGATATTTGCAATATAATAATAGATGCAAACGTGTGTAATATTTTTTTAACATATCATAAAACTACCGTCTAAACATAATGAAACAACTTATACAAACTTCGGCAAACATAAATGAATTGTATGTATATTAATCGTTCCTCGTTATAGTTTGGCATAGAACAAGTAATTATTACCGTTGATTACATTATAATTAATACTATAAGCAACACGAGCGGACGAATCCGTTTGAATAGAATATTGTATAATATGATACACTTGCTATAATATGATTAGTAATGATAAGAATGAATTACAATCGTGAAGGTGTCTCTGAGGTTTTTGGTTCTCGCAAACGAAGTCATTTTTCGAGTCAACACTTTCGTTATCGTGCGTTCCCATACACATCATTCGAAATCGTCGCTATAATTAATGTGAATGCTGAAGATTTTCGCCCTCGATAAGACTTGCCGAATTGTTTCTTCAAGATATTTAATATGAAAAGAAGATAGGAAATACCTGTATATTGATTAACGATAAATCGTAACAATTCTCAAACTCTTATTTCTTTCTTATTTTGTAGATTTATATTCACAAGATCTCAAAAAGATATATATCTAAAAAGATATAAATCTACAAATATTGGCGTTATTATATATTTATTTATTTTTTTATCGGTTATCATGATAATCATTGAATGAGCCATGTTGCATTGTGATATCGAAAAGGAGGAAAAAGCACGAATTTCTTGCGTAGTTGAAGTTTTATATCACGTATTAGGTCTATTCTTTTTGATTGAACTTCTTACATTTTTTAATCTTTCTCTTTTTGTTTCTATTTAATTTCTCGAGTAAGAGAAAAAAAAAAGGAAATATAAACGATGCAATAAATGCAAACGTTCAGTTACAAAGAATAGACCAATTTTTATGAAATTTATAAAGATATATCAAAAACTGTCTTATAGTTGTTTTGATAAAAAGTCGTATAATAATAAAAATCGTACGTTTTTTCTTTTTTCGAGAAATGTATGTATACTGAATTATGCGCCACATTCTTATTAGACTTGTATTGACGTAATTAGTAACATAATTTCGACGCAGATCTCGTGTTTTCTTTCAGTAGAATTGATTCAGTTCTACTGAAAGTTCTGAGATTCATTGCGGTATAACATAATCTTATATGATATAATAAATGTACGTTATTTTGTCACTTAAAAACGCGGTAGAAAGATAGTTTTGAGAAATTTAGGTCTCTCTTTTGTGCGCGCGCGTGTGTGTGTGTAAATGTACGCGTGAAAGTGAAATCATAGTTCTTTTCTTCTAGTTCGTAAATATAGCAATTTTGATTTAATCCTTTCTTCTTTTTTACGTTTTTTATCGAAAGCGCTCTATTGTATCGTACCGACGACGTTTGCAGCGACCAATGAACGTGATTTTATTAAGGGAATCAAAGATCAATCAAAGATCTAACAATAAGTATAACGATAGCCTTGACTTTCTTGTTGACTTCTTTTGCGTTTTTAATTATTTTCTGCCCGTTTCTTTTATCTTACGTATTCTTATCACATATATTAGTTTGCTTATTAGTGTTTTTTTTTCTGAATTGTTCTATTGATTTTTAATCGATTCTATTTCTTTCACACACATCTAATTTTTATTCATGACAATATTTGTGTTTGTGGCTTCATTTTCCCACTATTTGCAATATTTATTCATTAATATTTCTCACATCGGAAGCAGATATTCATTTCCCTACGTTGTTATTATGATAAACTTATTTAATATTAATGTCGCATGTCACTTATAGACATGTTTAATTTTCTATATTGAATAACTTCTCTCCCAAGTTCCATAAATAAATTTTATTTGCATTATTGGTTACTTCTTATCGTTATTATCACTAATGTGATAAATAAGAAATGTAAATATTTAAAAACATTAACATATGTACTTATGATAAAAAGTTTGAGAAAAATTGGGAAAAATAGTTACATTTTTATTTTAATCTTGTTAATCTGTTCGGATCTATTTAATTCAAAATGTAATTTATTTTCTTACTAAAATTCTATTTAAAAACTTTTTTTGAAATTTAATAACTTCGTCTCTTATAGTGTAAGATTTTTTTTATAAAAATTTATTTTAGTTTTTTTAGGACTTTTTAATTACATTAAATGATATGATCGTATAGTAAATTTGAACAGACCAGCAGGATTAAAATTCGTAGGAATATGACTATTCAACTTTACTGTATGTATTTGGCATTAAATTTGCTTATTATCATTCTCGCTGTAATTATATTAATATTCGCTAATTCCCATTTTAATACCGATTTGAATATACTTGGTCACACTCATATTTTAACACAATTCTGTTCTGTTTTAGAAATTACACTGTTAATCGAAAGCCACTTCATGTATTGATTTCATTCGAGTACAGGAGCTGGTTTTCTATAAACGTCTCCAGTATGTGTTTCTCCTTCACAAATGCAGTAAACCGTTACGATTTCACTGGATCCACGCACATGCAAACTGTACATCTGATTTCTTTTTATGAAAATTATACGTTATGTTATTCGTTTGCTATTGGTACCCGTTATTAATTGACTTTGCGATGAATTACATCAAAACTAAGAATATGCACAATCTCTTGCAGTTTTACGAGTACTGAAACATTTGCAACAATAAAATTCATGGCTTATGCATCATTTTTTGTAGTGAAAAATATATTTTAAGTATCTATATTTATTTAAAAATTCGCAGTAATTAAACAGTAAACTCAAAAGTATACATATTGGTAAAAAATATCAAATTCTTACTTCATGTTTTGGCACATTGACAATAATGCAAATATAAGGGATATTGCAATCGGATGAGATTTCCTGCAAGTGATTGCAATATATGCAGTATATCCATCTACACGGTATATGCAATTGTGCTATTGAAGCGCATTTGATAATATGCAATTGATAAAATCTAGTAGTTAAAAAATTTTTTTGTGATAAATAAATTTTATCTCGATCAACTCTTTAAAATTCAAAGTTTATTATTATGACTGTCAAAAATCATCTTTCAAGTATTAACTTTGCGTAAAAGAGCCTTAAAAATTACGATATAAACGACAAGGAAGAACAATCGTTCAAGGAAATTTAAGACCACTTTAAATAATTTCTTATCGAATACGCATTTTTATTTTTTAAATCGCAATTATATAGTTCGTTTCGCGTGTATGAACTTGCTATATATTTTTCAATGTATGTGTTATATCAGAGGGATTATACATCGACTATATCTTATATCGTAAGCGCATGTGGAAGTAAAACCGGCTTTTACGAATGCTCCTACATTTTATCGTCCGCTGTAGCTCGTACTTTGGGATAGCTGTTATGCGTACAGAATATTTTTGGTAATTATTTAAACAACCTCTCAATGTTAAGATTAAACTTCAAGTTTAATCCTCACGTTGATTAAAAGGTTGATTTGAAAGGTTTATGATATCTGATGCTATATTTTGCGATTGGTCATCTTTTCCTCAAATTAATGAATCTTTTCGAGATTATTCTATAATTGATGATCCAGTTATTTTCTTCTACAATATATGTATAATCTACTTAAGATACTGGCATCTATTCTTTGTCAATATCCCATATTCTCTCTCTCTCTCTCTCTCTCTCTCTCTCTCTCTCTCTCTCTCTCT
>NW_017305389.1:102425-104705 GCF_001594115.1 Trachymyrmex septentrionalis | reverse complement strand
GTGTGTGTGTGTGTGTGTGTGTGTGTGTGTGTGTGTGTGTGTGTGTGTGTGTGTGTGTGTGTGTGTGTGGGGCAAGAATGTAGAAGCAAAACTCATATTTTCAATTCCTCCAAGATTTTTTATAAAATTGAAAAACATCGCAAATATAGAGATTTAGATGACTATAATAACACAAACGTTTTATTTTTAATATTAAATTAGAAATGCTGAACGTTCAGTTTCGGAACATTATTTCTAATTCAATAGCCAAAGAAAAACTGAGAATATCAACTTCGCTTCTATACATCAAATGTAAATATACGCTATGAATTATCTTAACACATTACAAAACGTGGATAGTTCGAAAATTCGGAAGAATTAAATAAAACTCACTAAAAAAAAGTTTTATTATTCCAAATGGCGTGAATTTGCAATTTGTCCGCCACTTGTTCCGCCAGTTTAAGGCCTATACGCTTGTCAGTCAAAAGACGGACTACTTTTTTGGTCATCGCCGCACATTAATTGAAGTGCGCGGTCACGATTCATAACGATACTTCTACAATCTGATTTTGCAACAAATATTTTTTATAAATTTCACAAAAATGTACTGTTATAAAAACATCTCGACTCTCTGACATCTATATATGTTACAGAGTTCCCTTCAGGAAATCACAAAATACGCACACGCAATTCGTATGTGTCCGTGAATACTATCTACCTACCTTTTATATCTCGATACCGCTAATTCGCCGAGCGATAAATCGATTATACGCTTACGTTAAATAATAACTAAATTGCACTAGTACATTGCACACATTCTCGGATATATTCTTTGGCATCTCTACAAATTATTAATACATATACATATATTTTATTAATCGCAAGTTCTGAAATAAAGGGAAAAATCGCATCCGATGCGATAGGCCAGTATCTATAATATACTCAAGAAAAATGACTCATACGAGTTCGAGTCTCGAATAGATTTCCTGAGAATAACATCGATGTGACACAGTTAAATTTCATCCATGTGATTTTTTAATCGTAGGATAATTTATTATTTACGTCTTGGAGAGCATTCAGACAAATTATATATACATCTTTTAAATATTTCTAATTTCTCAATAAACGAACGTTTCAAAAGTATTGCACACGCACGCACGCACGCACACGCACACAATTAAATCAACAAATAAGCAACTAAATTAATCCAACAGTGATAAACATAATACATTATAATAATAAATACCACTAACCACAAGGAACTTGTCTGATCTAAAATGCATTTTTCTTTTATGATAAAGATATCTAATAAATCGTAAATATGATATAAGACTTTGAATAAAAGTAATAACAAAAATTCAAAAATATAGATACGCTCAGCTTATTGCTGACGACTTGACGAGATCTACTCTATTATAATAAATATTAAACTTACTACAGAAATCTTTGAGTACTCGAACCCGTAGTTAACTTTCTGCAAACTGAAAGTTCTCGCGCAGTTTTTAAAGAAGGAACAACGGGCGACTATATTTATTATCATCTGTTTTGCTATTATCATTCACTATATCTTGACTTACACATCACTCACACATGCATACACGCACGCACGCACACGCACACACACACACACACGCGCGCGCGCGCGCGCGCATGCACATGCACATACACACAAGTTAAATTATATCGTCCCAATTAAATAGTGGATACGACTTTATCAAACGTCATAGATGTTCCTCATGACAGTCCATTTGTCAAATCGATCCGTTGGTAATCATAGTTTATAGATCGTGACACAGGTCAGATGTATAGTTGCAGTCATACGTAGTTTTGATATCTCTAGATAACAACAATTTGACGAGTGTCGACAGTTTTCCTTTCCCTTCCCACCTCTCTAGAAAAATAAGACGTGCCGACGGCAATAATTTTAGATCGAATGTAATACGTAATTTGTGCGCTTACATAATAAAAAATATCTGATGAATGTATAAATAATAAATAATAATAAGGTTGTTTAATTCGAGTAAGATAATTGAATACTATATTTGATAACTTGATTTTGTCGGTAGAGTACCCGGGAAAAAATGTTTCATATATAATTATATATAAAATGTATGTGTGTGTATGTGTGTGCGCGCGCGCGCGCGCGTGTGTGTAGGAAAGACCGGGGTACCATGAGTCACAAAAATTCAAACTCTTAAAAGTGCATCTAAATATAACATTTTTTTAAATAATTAAATAATGCATATTTTAAAATTTAATAAGTATATTTAGTAAATATTTATTAGTTTTTAAGAAAAAGAT
>NW_017305389.1:101717-102336 GCF_001594115.1 Trachymyrmex septentrionalis | reverse complement strand
ATAACTAATAATTATTAAATAATAAAATAGAAATTTATAAGAAAACAAATGAGAAATAACTATCAATATAAGATAAAAAATATATTACAATAAAATAAAATTAATTGCTTAGAAGTATAAACTGTCCTTTTAGTACATATATTTTCTGTATTGTCCCGTTTCATCATGAATATTTAATGTATGACCCATGGTACGCCAACTATACATTTAATTATACATTTAATAAAAAACTATAAAAAATAAATGTTAGATTATTACTTGTAATGTAGTAAGTTGAGAAAAAATGCACAGAAACTTCCATCTTATCTTCATATATGTATCTATATCTTCTATTACAAAAATAATATTAAAATATTTTTATGCGATTAAAAAGTTACTTTTGTACCACGAAAACCATTAATGATCGATGCTTTTCGATACAACGAATTTAATCTGGTACCTAGATAAAAAGTATGGGCAACGAAGTAAAAATCGTATTATACTAGTAGTATTAATTTAAATATTCTAGATTATGTTAAACAATCAATGGTACCCCGTGACTTATGCCCTGGTTTTCCCCTATATATATATAACATTTTTTCCCGGATAGTGAAATCTCTCATCGCGTATTAGAAAAATT
>NW_017305389.1:97643-101617 GCF_001594115.1 Trachymyrmex septentrionalis | reverse complement strand
ATATATATATATATGTATAATTCGATTATATACAATAGAAATTTCATCTCTCGCGACGCTCTGGTACTCAATGTGAAAATCTAACCTTCTGTCAACAATGTAATGAAAAATTTTCATCCTTTGTCTACAATCTAGGTTTTTCAAATTTCAAGTGTAGATTTTTATATTGTTCTGGACTTTATAAAAATCTGAAAAAATTCTTATATATACTTGCGAAAGCTTTAACGAGTTTTTACTATCGTATAGTATAATAGAAGTCTTTTACTTGGAATGTCTTTTACTTATATTTTTTATAAATTTAATCTACCAGACATCGCAGACATCTACCAGAATTCGCAATCAAATAATCGACTGTGCCTTTGAAGTCCAAGATGCGGATGGAGAATTAACGATTGAAATGTGATTTTTATATTATAAGGAAATAATAAAGAAAGAGGGGCAGGGAATAAGGGATAAGTTATATTAGCGATAAAAGACACGCGTTTATTATGGCTTCTGGACGATATTGTAGTAATTGCGTTGAAGTAACTTTTGATTACGATATTGGGAGACCACGACTTGGGGGTTTGGGATGTGGCGGACACCGAGGTTAGGCTTACTTTTCATGCCAAAACCGGAAATGCGATGATGCGGCTGTGGTATGCGCAAAGCAACCTTATTAGCGGCGGCGTTTACGTTTGCGGAGGTTAGAGATTCTACCGGCGAATTCTTTTCGGTACTACTCATACGTGACACTGCGACATCCGAAAGAGTCTTCAGATTCGATTCTTGCTGTCCTTTGCCGCGTTGCTGTTCCAGCTCCTTGGATTTACGGACGACCGTGCCACCGGTTGTGGATCGCGCTGACAGTTTCGACAACGGCGGTAAAGAGGAAGATGAGGAAGAGGTGAGAGAAGATGAGGAGGAGGACGAGAAAGATGGAAGATGGTTGCTGCCGGGTAACGTAGCAGACAAATCGAGAACGTTGTCGTTGTCGTTGTCGTTGTCGTTGACGGTAGTACCGCCGCTGCTGAGATCTAATGGCGTTTCATATTTGGAAGTGATATTCGACACTATCACGCTGGTCGCGGCAAAACTGGATGATTTCGCGACGCGTATAGGCGTCAACGGTGGTGGTTCCTTCATCTTCGGCATGACAGGCACAGCCACGGGCGCGGTAGGCACGGGTGTGGCGACGGTGACAGCAGCGGTGGCGGAAGTAAGAACGGACGCTGGTGTCTTTATGACGGACGGTGTTAATTCCTCCTTCTTGGAGATAATAGTCTTGAGGGCGTCACGCATCTTCTTCTCCGCCAGTAAGCTTCGCACGCGGTTTGCCTTGTTTTCGCGCAACTGCTTCTCTAGCTTGTCATGGTTCAGGTTGTCCACTTTGTCGATGCCACTTTGTGTTCGTTGCTTCGCCGTTCTGTCACCGCTGGCTTCATTAACGGCTATCAAACCTAGTCGCCGCAGAATCTCCTCGTCTTTCTTCGGACTCTCCGATTCGTCACTACTCTCCGGTGTTTTCGTTCGTTCCGGCACCTCCTTATTAATCTTTTTCGCCGTGGAACACTCCTTGAACTTAGTTTCTTCGTTTTGATTGTTTATGTTCTGCGCGATACGCACGACCTCGTCAGGAATGCTGTCGATGATATCCTCGATCGTTTCTTCCGTCTCTATTACGACGCACTCTTTGGATTTGGTTTCCTCTCGAGCTACTGGACTCGTCGGCGATCGCTGCTGCACTGCAATCGCTTTGAGCTTGTCGCGTCTAACTGCTCGCATCTGTAACAGTTTCTCCTTCGTTTGACTATTTGCACCACCTCCGCTTCCACTCCCTCCACCGCCTGTCGCCCCGGAAGTAATCCTCGGAGGACGCGGCGTCAGACGGACCTTAAGCTTCAAGAGATCCTCGCGCGGCACTGTGGTGATCTCCGCGATCACTCGCTTGTGTCGTTTGTGCCTCTTTCGATGTTCCAATCTTGCCATATCCTTGTTCTTCGTTTTCTCTAGCGACCGATGACGATTGCTTGTCGACAGTTCAATGGTTGACGGAGGATCCGGGGTACGCATAACGGGAGTCACCTCACAACGTGGTTTTTTCGTTTTTATCTCTTTGTCGCGAACATTGACATTTGTTTCGAGAGCACGAGGTGGCTCCGCGTTACAAGCTTCCTCTTCGTACTCACGATTGGGCTTGGGACTGGGTGGTGGGGTCGGTGGTCGCTGTATATTTTCCATCGCCGGCGGAACATCCTTGGTCACGTCGTCTTTGTAAACGGGAACTTTTGAGATTAAAACCTGTCCTTCTTTTCCCAACACCCGGTAGAATAGTTTCATTGGCGCCTCCTGCAACAGATGGAATCATCGCGCCGCCTTTCATAACGTCTGCACTGCACCGGACAGCTCAACCGAGTAGCTATAGGCTAGATTCAGTTATAACAAATATCAAAATTTATAACTGTTGCTACTTGGTAAGTTTATTTATTTTATTTACAAAAAAACTTCTCGAGAATACTTTTCTGCCCAAGTTAGAAGACAATACTTTTGAAAATAAATCGACGATTTAACGATCATGAGTGATAAAATATCGAAATATTGCCGCTAAAATGGCACGCATTGCGATATCAATAGTAATGAAAATGTTTTTTGTGATTGCTCTTTAGTAAATAAAATACTAAAGTTAATTAAAATGTAATGAATAAGTTTCTTTAACATTAATCAATAAGTACTAGTGGAAAATTACACATGAGTATGTGTTAACAAATATTCAACGTTTGCTCTTTCAGATAGACTTGAAATTAAGGATATATAGATATTATTTTTACAAATGTGTTAATATTTATACTTTAAACAAACCATATATATAAAAGTTATGTTAAAAACATTTCGTTTTTATTAAACAACACATTTTTTTATAGTTTATTTTATTTGTTACTATTTTGTTATAAATTAAAATTTAAGAAATGATAATAAAAATCTAATTTTTTTAATAAGTACTTTAAATATTCAAAATAACTTATGCAATTAAATACTTAAGCATATTCAAGCCTATGACGGTCAAAGCTAGATCTTCTAAATGTCTAAATAATTCACAGTGAATTATCTGTATCCTGTATGGTATATATGCACATGCATATATACCATATTTTTGTAGTTATTCAACTTAAGCAATGTTTTATTACAATTCACTAATTAGTTACAAAAATATAGAACAAATAAATATTTTATTTATTTATTAAACAACTAGTCCATTGTCTAGATATAACTTTACATAAATAATCTTGAATACATAATGTATTTATATTAAAAAGTTGAGATTTTTATCATTTATTTCATAATACATTTCCGTACATTTTTATTAGATTAAAAAACTACTAGATACTATTTATTAAAAAAAAAAATATATATATATATATATATACACAAGGTGTCTAATAATTGTTCTGACAGAGTTCGTGGACATGTAGAGCGGACTAAACTGTGACGGAAAGTCCTCTATTATTTTACAATTTTTGCAATAGTTAACAAGATATTAATTGCTAAAAATTGCCGAAAATTGGTCTTCAATAATTTTTTATTCAAATACTATTAACTTTAACTTAACAGAAAAAGCAAGAGATGAAAATTGTTTACTTTCTTGTCATAAAATTTCACGAATTTTTTCAGAATTTTTTATCAACTTTTTAGTACTGCATTTTCTCATTTTTATCAACATAAGAAAGTATTAAAAAATTCCGAAAAAATTCTAAAAAAGTTCTTAGAGCTTTATGAAAAGAAAATAAGCAATTTTTGCAATTTTTCTGTAAAGTTGATAGCAAGTTGATAGTATTTGAGTAAAAAATTATTGAAGACGAATTTTCGGCAATTTTTAGCAATTAATATTTTGTTAATTATTGCGAAAATTGAAAATGGTAGAGGACTCTCCGTCTCAGTTTAGTCCGCTCTACATGTCCACGAACTCTATCAGACAATTATCAGACACCCTGTATATA
>NW_017305389.1:85645-97543 GCF_001594115.1 Trachymyrmex septentrionalis | reverse complement strand
TATATATATATATATAACTTATGATTCAGATAGTAAATCGTCATCAAATTTGTTGTATTATTTTTAAATGTGATTTAGAATATCCTTAATTTTTTTATAATTTTGTTATTATGTTGAAATATCACCCATACATCCTTACATTCTAAAAATATTGAATAAAAAATCACGTACGTAATGCGTGCGTGCGTGCGTGAGTCTCTTTTATCTCATTTTTATAAAAAACACACAGAAAAATATATTATAGAAACAGGAGGAAAATTTAGGTCAAATCAACTCGAATATTGAAAGTTTAATGTAGATTTGATTTGTAATATTACATTATTATTCGATATCATTCTGATATCTATATGAAAACGAACGCCAACAACGAAAACAGTCGCGCGGTATATTAAGTCAATATATAGATATGTGTGTAAACTTACCCTCTTCCATTGAAATATGCAAGCAAGATCTAGAAGTGTCCAAGAGGGATCCAGCGGATACATATTTAACTCGTCGGGGTGCTGCGTCTCATGTTTCTGGTATAAAATCTTTATCCTATTAATGACACCGTTGACGGTCGCGTTAGCCTCTTCCCAACCTCTTTTCAGCACTAGCAGTCTCACCAGATGACGTACTGTCACGGCAGCTGGGCACTTGAGATACCTCGTGCTTCCGCTTCTACTTTTGTTCTCCATCGACACATCCTTCTTCGACGAGCCGCGTTCTTTCTTCGGCATTTCATCTTCCGTGTCCTCTAGCTCTTGCAAACTCAGACTGACGAGATCATCCAGAGTAAGTTCGAGAGCACCCACGGGCGGTGCCAACGGCGGACATTGCGGATTCACCAGACGGAAATGGCATCTACGTTCAAGCTCCGACCGGAAGAGACCAGGCACCGCAAGGTACACCAGCCGTTGGAGCAGCGTATCCGGCAAGAGAGGTGGTGACGTCGCGACGCTACACACGGGGCACGCGCGGGCGCCACTACTCAGACGTCGAACGATACAACCTCTGCAAACTGATGATCCGCGTCCGCAATGAGCGTGAGAAAGAATGACCACGGCGTATCAAAATTGAGATACCTAATATGACTGATTTGAAACTGACTTTACATCGCGTTATTTAATAATAATAATAATTGATAAAGTGATAATGATTGAAAAAGAATATGCTAACTTTTCCAGATTTGAAAAAATGTTATTAAAAACATGATTCGTGTATAAATGCAGGGGCAAGGATGAATACAGAAAATAACTATCGCATGGTATCAATTGCTAGTTACAAAATATGACCTGCTGTTTAAGAGGATGTTAAAGCCATCTGTTAAACCATCATTTCTACTCGGTGAAAAATCTCCGAATTCGATTTACGGATTGCAAAAGTGTTATTACGTTAAAGTATGCACAAACAAGACCTCAGTTGCACTGAATTTCATGAGAAAATAAAAAAAAAGTTAAAAAAATTCATTTACTTTTGGCTGGTACAGCTGTCACCTCAAGTATATATTTGCTTGATACAAGAGTTTTAGAGTTCATATCTTAAAAATAAGCGTGTAGCTGAGATCACATTACTGGAACGAACGATACCGAGTTTGTAGAACTAAGACTGAAGTTATAGAAAAAAAGTATTTTCACCGAGTGAAATCTTGAATCTATCTTGCGATAGATAGTGCTGGCATATGTTAGATAAGGATAGATGTATGCGTTTAAGTAAGATAGAATGATATATGTATATTATATAATATAATGTAAGAAATTAATCAAAGATGTCACCACTATTATCGAATTTAAAATTTAAAAAGTTTGTACTATCGACCTCGATCAAATTCGGTAATCGGTTTAGCATCCCCTTAATACTCCTGAGTACTCACCACAGCCATATTAAAGTGTGACGTCAGAAACGAGAAGTGACACGTTAATTTTTATTACATGCCTTTTATCTCAGAAGCCTTAAGAAAAACATATTGAGAAAGAGGCTTAAAAATATTCTAAATATAATAATTCCGAAGAAAAATTCTTTTTGTATTACATTTGTTTCTCTCTTATACAAATATCATGTCTTTAATCAATTATTATATATTACTTTTTTTTACAACGTGATCGCTCGATGATTAACGACAAGCAATAATTATATTGAGCAAAATACTAACAGGAGTGCAGACATTCCACAAGAGTCGTAGCGTCTATGAGATATCCTCTGCACAGGGGGCACACGATATGTTCGTTCAAATCTTTGACCAACGGCTTTTCCCTCTCCTTTGCCTCCATGTTGTTAATCTGTGCTGAAACAGCTGTGCCAATCGATTATTAATCAATAATCTATATAGTGAACAATACAGCTGCCGATACAGTTACGACTTATTATTGACACATGCTCGATAATTATTAACTTTTCTTTTTTAATCTTTAATTCTGTTGTAAAAAAAACCATCTTGGGTCCTCTTAATCTTATTTATTATCATATTTAATATATTTATGGAATTAATATATTCGCAATGGAAATTAATTTTAAACAATTTTCTATAAACATAAATTAGTTCCGATAAATAATTAAAACTAATACTAATACATGAGACTATCTTACATTTGTTTTCCAAGTTCTACGTTTTTGATATGGTTTCGCAATATGTATATAAATTTTTAACGATTTGTTTTTTAACGAAACAGAACAAAAATGAAATATATATGTATATAAATTAGATTCTTTAAAACAAAGTAGATTATGAAACCCGAATTAGGATTTTTTATTTCAGAACAAATTAGTGCAGTTTATGTGACAGCTTAAGAATCACCATGACGTTATCACGATGAACGTCGGTGATAAGATGCGCAATAATCAGTAGTGCAACTCACTGTTGATGCACCTGTGGAAATACACACAACACTACCTAGCAACGCGAGCAGCAACGTGTATTCGCTACGTGTATGCATTCCCATTGCAGCGCCACAAGTACGCTGACGCGATGAACGGCACGCGATTTTCATGTGCATCGGTGCACGATGCCGACGTGCGTGCTGAGTAAGACGTGCGTGGACAAATGTCCCTCGCGAGAGACATCAGGGGAAACATGCCGACGTAGGTCGAGACTTTAAGGTCTATCTCTTAAAGGGGATGGTTTTTCTACTCTGTCTCCCTTCTCCGCCCCCCCGCCTCCCCCGCTCTCTTTCTCTTTCTCTCGCGCGTGCGCGCGCGCGCTCATCGAAGAACCAATGTAATACTTCAAGCCGGTAAACACGCCAATCTTGACGACTCAGCGGTATTCAGATGTAAGTGTATGTCGCTGTATACGAATTTCGTTCGTGCGACTGTTTCATTTGTGCGGCCTGATACTCGACATCAATGACAAGAATAGCTAAAGGCCCCATATGCCGTATAAAAGAATGCAAACTAGAAGACAGTGATCACATTCGAGTACTCTTCTTAACGTAACCTACCATTTTCAAGAATGACCAACGATTGCGATTGGTCAACTCACGCTTACTTTTCTTCTTTTCTTATCTACTAAAGCAAAAGTGACACTAGTTTTAACACTCCCATACATAAAATTGCCGGGACTAAACGAAAAAAAAAAAACAATAAAAAATAACAAAAACTCACTTTTAAATGTATGAATATATAATAAATATTAATTAATCGTCACTACTAATTAATTGATGCAATTAATAAAAATAATTGCATCTGACAAAATGGGCTCCAAAACTGACACAGCGGACAGTAATGCCACATATTCCTATTCTTTTTTCTTTTATAGAAATTATCTGAATAAAATACTTACAAGTCAATGTGTAAGATTTTCCAGAATCTTTTCACTTCAATATAAAACATTTTTGTTGAATTGTATACATATTTACTTTATGCTGTTCTGCAAGATGCAAATAACGCGATAGTTTTTCAAGGATTTTATTATATATGCCATTGCATTCAGCTCTGATAGAGTTATTTGACACTATAATGCAACATTACAAAGATTAAATTAGCTCATGATTTGTTTTACAGTCAGGTATGTCGGTTTACGCTGCATCCCTTTATATTTAATTTTATATTTAAAATCGTATTCTGAAAAAACTAAGAAAGAAAATAATATATATAAAACTGATTTAGAAAACTACAAGCATTTAAAACGATGTAATATTATTAATATAATAATATATAGTATTAATAATAATAATATAGTAATATATCACTATTATTTTAATTATGCAATTTGTAAACAAAAATCGTAAGAATTTTATTTTCGCATTCGTGGAATTCGTTTTTAACTGATTTCGTATAAAAATAAGCCACAAATATATAAATTATGCGTTTACACTTTTTTAATTAATTACACAAATCATGTTTTTATTAATAAATAAATTCAATATTAATAATGCAACATTAATAAAGTGCAATAGTTAATTTCTGAGAAATAAGGGGGTGTCACTTTAGGAGACCTATGTTAGTATCAGCGATTTTCCTCTACATTATAATCATATTCTATGTGTAAAGTTAAGATTATGAACAAAAGATAATAAATATCCTATTTGCAATTCCTCATACATCATCATTAAAATTATATTAGATCACAAAACGATAAAGAAATTATTAATTGTAAGCAAATAACAGTGGCGTAATTGTGTCTAATACCTGTTTACGCATATCAATTTCAAAAAACACATCTATATATATAATTATCTTAAATGTGCATAATTATCTTCAGCAACAACAGTTATTAAAAATTTATTTTTATCGTTTCTTGATTCGTTTTTTATTTCTTAATATGTTTACTTATGAGACTCTGACTACTCGAATGTAAGCGTCGCTAAATGTAACAATTAGTTCCCGTTGTGCGCCTTTTGTGCAAGAGTTTGTGAAACGCAGTTCTGAAAAATAATTTCGGTGAAATAGTAAGATGCTACGCCGATTGGCTACTGTGATGGCATAACGTGTTGCGATGGGTTAATGAACTTTCGAAAACGAAAGTTGATCACTACCACCACCATATATATTATCTGTGCCCTGTTGGTATAATGTTGGACGTATGAATCTGTGCGAAAGCGATTCCAGTCTGTGAATGATCCGCCAAGGCTAGACACGCAAGGGAAGGGATGAGCATATCTCTCTCTCTCTCTCTCTCTCTCTCTCTCTCTCTCTCTCTCTCTCTCTCTCCTACCTCTCCTTCTCCTTCTCTATCCATAAGAAAGAATGAGTGAGAGAGAGAGAGAGAGAGAGAGAGAGAGAAGATACGGGTACCAAGTCTAGAAAACGTTCCTCATATGCCATGACTCGTCAGAAATCGAGTCACGTGTCATCGCTCGCGCCGAATAAACAAATTTGCGAGGTCAGACGAATTCGGATCGATCTTCAAGACTTCAGTCTTTATACCTATCGCGAAAGAAACGATTTGCTCGAATAATGCGCATTCTATTTTTTGGCTGATCGAAGAAACGAGAAAGGATATCCGATGAAGAAATTCTCACTTTTTTGTGAATGCTGATCCAAGTTGAAGATGTAAAAGACCCATTGAAATCATTTCCTAACTGTTTTGATTAGTATGCGATACATAAATATTATAAGTACTACAAGTTTCAAAATGACAGATAGATATAGGTAATATTTAGTTATATGTATAATATATGAAAGTTAATAATTAATATAGATTATATTGTTCTTATTTATAAAACTATTTTTCATATATTGATTGAATATTGTGCATCTGTGACAATGTCTGAAAATTAAGTGACATATATAAATAAAAAAAATAAATACTAAATATTTCGCACAATTATTGAATTGTATGCAACAAGGCAAATTAACAAAATATCCTTTAATATCAATATCAATGATATTATTTTTGTCTAGCTGCTTTTTATTACAGAAGGGATGATATTACAATACGATATATACACATGTGTATAACATAACAATTACTATATTAATATTTATTCTAATATTTTACATTTAAATATTTTACATTTAAATATTTTTTGTTTTGATGTTTTGTGTCGATTATAAATGATCGGATATATGTGTATTCTAGATTATTAAAAACTAGAAATACATCAGATATCGGGAAAGTATCTGATGTCCGGTATTATCCGGCACTTTTTTATTATCCGACCGGATGGTCGGATATCATTAGTATACAGGAATATATCCGGTTGAAATTTTATATTGAAAATTTGCATCACTGATGCAGACTTCCATTTTTTTCAGCTGAACTTCGTACACAGTTCGTCTTTCATCTTTTTCTTTTTACATTAGAAAAATAAAAAGAAAAGATAAATTGTGCAAGAAGTTCTTTCTGTTTGAAAAAAAAAAAAAGAAATATCTTTCTTTTTGAGGAAAAAAAAGTATCTTTTTTTTATTATACATTTATATATATAATAAAAAAATTAACAATTTAGTGATATATTATCCAAATATTTACAGTCTTAGTTGAACTGTATTCGAGAAGCGATATCAACAGTATCAGCGTGTCATTCTATTTTTATCATTCATTAGACATAAACGAATAGGATAGAGCGTGTTCCGAATTACACATGAAGCACATGTATCATTTGTCGTTGTTCATCGAATATTAAAGAAGGACAAAATGACACATCATGCCACCGATGAGATATTAAAGACCGGTCAATTCTGGTCAAATTTTTGTCCATAAAAAGAGCTCCGAGGGTCTTGAAAGTAATTGAAGCACGCTGATATTATCGAATTTATATAAATTTATGATTGTTAACATAATAAATATTTGAATAATACATCATGAAATTGTTGATTTTTTATTATATATATAAATGTTCTATAAATAAGTGTGCATACTAATAATGGGTAAACACATGCCGAATAGGGGAGACAGCTCCGATGACCTTGACTTTGACATATGTTGTCGAAGTCATGACTCTAAGTGACCTTGACCAAGTTTTAGCCGTCGCTCGTTATTCGTTAAATAGTTATTAACAAAAAAAGTTTATCAATAAAACTTAACTTTTGGACACAACTGTGCTCCAATGAAACAAATTCCCTTCTTTAACAACGCAAAATATTTTCTTACATAATTTCTTATATAACTCTAGAAGGGGGATGATGGACTAAAAGTCGCTTCGCGTGAAAGTCATGCGCCCCTAAACAGGGGGGCAGGTGAGGTGAGAGTCGCTTTGCGTCGAAAGTTGTAAAATATACTTTAAAGCGGAAAATTTCTGTTTTATATAGTAGAAAGGGACATCATTTTTCAAATTTCTTTTATTAATAATTTTAATGAATGACGGCTAAAACTTGATGGAAGTTACTCAGGGTCATCACCTTGACAACATATGTCAAAGTCTTCGGAGCTGTTTCTCCTATTCGGCATGTTAACCTAATAATGCTATAAGATCTTATATATTGCTGTAAAATTACAATCTTTTTCTCTACAGTTATCATCTCTATTGATAATCAAACTCGGACGATAACATTAAAATCATTAATTATTATCAATATTTTTCCCTTACAATTCCTTTTCCTTTTATTACTCTTTTTTATTAGCTTAATCTTTTATTAGCTTTTTTTTAGACATTGTCCCGAAATCCGGCTCGATATCCGGAAAATATCTGATATCCGACATCCGAGAAGGCAATTTTTCGAGTTGAATATCAGGTATTTTCCGGATACCCGGCCGGATTCCGGGACGTCTAAAAAAAAGCTGATATCCGATATCCAATATTCGATAATTTTACGATCTGGCGCATCCCTAAAAACGTTAATTTTTTAAAAGAAATCGTAAACATATGATTGCATTCAAAATCATAATGTGAAAGGACTTTTAAAGTTATGAATAAAATTCTCAGTGTATTCGAGATTTTTGAATTAATATGTCTAGACTTTAGAGATACACACAGTGGCGATCGATATGAAAAATAAATAGGTGATAAAAGTATACATAATATACTTATTCATAATATATCTATATTTAAAATTTCTGTTTCGATATATGTACATCTAGATATTGACGTCAACGAGAAAATATGAGGAAATGAATAATCTCTCTTGCAATAACGAATAAATTGTTCGTGTTTCACGTTTGGTAAAATAGATTTGTGCCAAATATGCCGATAAATTATAACTAAATGTACTGTAGTGAAGTGGATTGGTTAATACTTTATGTATAAGAGATACTATTTTCATCTTTGCCAAATTGCAGCGTTAATGTACCGATTTTATTTTTTTAAATTAAAATTAACCTAAAATGAAAATAAAATGGATTCAATCTGTGCGCGTTTATGATTATGTATATTTTAACACATATCGTAATATATTTATTTAGCTACTACATGAAAGCGCAAAATACAAAATGACAATGCGATTAAAAAATAAAATTGCCATTGAATATTCTGAAAAATCAGTTCATCAAAACTTCAAACGCGAATATCGAATAAAAGAGTCGGACAAAAATGTAAAAAGTATATTGCTGATATTAAATGATCATCTAATAATTTCATGTTTACGTGAAATTTCATTAAATTAAAATAAATTTTTCAATTTTAATACAATACATTTAAATAGAGGAAATATCAAGTAAGCAATGCATGTGAATCTTTTCCATTTCCAACGTTTTATTTCGTCATATCCTTGCAACGTAAGTAAATTAATAACGCAATAATCATGGGAGATATATCCACGTTACCTATATTATTTTTCATACTATTTTCTTAATCCAAGAGATATCGCGACTCCGATCGACGCATACAATCACGTGTATATTGAAAGCATTTTTATCACTCGTTAAGATCTAAACGTCTGAGGTCGCGAGCGTGTCTTGTCAGGTGAGAAATCATGTCTTTTATTCGGGCCATAGATTACCATGGCTCCCTACTACCATTACCGAGCAGCGCGTTACAGCACCACCACCACACAAATATACACACCATAGTACTGCGTGTCGCATATACCGAATTGGAACCGCGCGGCCGCGGCGTGTCACTCCGATTCATGCACGCATCGTTCTGTAGAAAGAGGAAGAGAGAGAGAGAGAGAGAGAGAGAGAGAGAGAGAGAGAGAGAGAGAGAGAGAGAGGAAGAGAGAGAGAGAAAGGGAGGGAGGGAGGATAGAAGGGAGAGAAAGAAAGAGAAAAAGAAAATACATATAAAGCAAGAGCAGGAGCAGTAGCAGCTTACCAGCAGCGTGGCAGAAGTGATCGTCGTCGTCGTCGTCGTCGTCGTTCCCAGCGGTGGAACGTAACGGCGGCGGACGTGGCAACGACGGTGCAACGGCGGTGGCGGTGGCCGCGACCGCGGCCGCGGCGAGGAAGTGGCAACGCTGCTCCGTCCGTCGGCGTGCAACGGCGCCTCGGCCCCGGCCCCGGCCCCGGCCCCGGCCCCGGCCACGGCACCGAGGCGTCCGATAGAGCTCGTCGCTCGTAGTCGTTGCTCCCAGCGTTGATTCTCCTTTTCGTACGTGACGTATGCAAGCGCGAGTCGTCGAATCTTTCGCGACTCTGGATAGATAAGCAACGCACGGTGATAGCGGCCACGTAACATCACGTCCCCGCGTTGCTCGTCATGGCTAATGACGCAACAATCATATGCATGCGTGTCGCGCACCAGCCGTCGTCGCGCCGCGCCGCGTCGCGTCGCGTCGCGTCTCGTCGCGTCTCGTCGTGTCGTGTCGTGTCGTGTCGTGTTGACTGTCACCGATCGACGCGCGTTTTCGTTTTGCTCCGATCACCGTGTCGCCTGTCGGTGCTCCGACCGCGCTGCGCGTTCCTTGTTGCTACTCGGTTCGCTGTCCTCGTCCTCTAGTCACCCGCACCGCTGATCGACCGGCACGAGCTGAACCGAAGGGCGCGCGCGCGCGCGAGAGAGACAGAGAGAGAGAGAGAGACTCCATTTCCCCTCTCGGGTTTCCCATCCCGTCAATTCCCTCTGTTTCCCCTTTCTCCGCACCGCACGCGACTTTCGCGCAAACCGACGCGCCGCGATGTAATGTTGCTCTGTAATCTGTAACTACTCCGATCGACTTGTAATACGGTCAGTACGGTACGATTGATGATTATTGAAAGAAAAAGAAGGCTAACAAAAGAATGAGAGAGAGCATATAGAGACAATTGCATATAATAGCGGATGATAGTCGCCGTGATGTTGGAATACCCATGCGATTGAGAATAACACCGTACGGAAAGACAGGAAAGAGAAGGCGCCTCGTATCGACCCCGCCTAAACCCCGCCTCGCTGCGACGGAACCGCACGAGCGACGCCGAGCGTCGACGGGCGTCGGCGGACACACTGTGTTCCTTTCGGCAATCCACCCGCTCTTCTCGCTTCGTCTCGCTCTTGTCTCATTCGTCTAGCTTTATTGCGTCTCTCTCTCTCTCTCTCTCTCTCTCTCTCTCTCTCTCTCTTCGTTTATCCCCCGCAGATGAAGGTTGCCGTTCTGTGTCTGTTCCAGTTCTATGCACAGATAGCGCGTTATGTTTTCCGTGGCTTCGCAATCGCCGTTTGATCGAGCCATCCATCTTAAGAAAGGATCTCTTTGACTCTTTGAGTTGCGATGTATTCCGTCATATATGAGATGAAATAATTTGGAGAATTAATCGTCTAGTTGGACTACATTTATTTATATGTTATAATAAATGCATACATACACATAAAATTTAATCGACACACATATACAAATAGTCTATGTGAAAAATGCCTTGCAAAATACTTAAACTGTTTAATGAGCTTTCCAAAATAAGCCATTACCTAAGTTCAAGTCTTAAGAGGATCCTAAAGCCATTTCTATTACCAACTAATCATAATTTTTGTTTAACAATTACTTTTTTCCTTTTTTACAGATTCGAAAAAATCTTTTTCTAGTATACGCATTAATATGTGTCTGTGAGGTGGAGTTTATGCCGAGACGACAAAAAAAAATTTTTCTTAAAATTTTAATTTCGAAATTTTTTGTCGTTCTTTTCGTCGAAATAAATTCCACTTCACAGACACGTATTAATGTGTATACTTTAATTGTGGAAAAAGATTTTTAAATCTGTAAAAGAGGAAAAAAGTAATGGTTACACAAAAAATACGACTTTAATTTTGGAAAATCTTTTTTGTTAGGTCTTCGATCATAATTTCACAAACTCAGGATTGTTTGTGCATGTCATACGCTTCCGGGGAAGGTATCATTTGGTACGTACGACCTACAGAATTTCTGCACTAAGGGAATTATAACCTGAGATAATAGTTATGAGAGCTGAAATAAAGTGAACTTTTAATTTTTTCCTCGATTTTCTCGTCAAATTTAGCGTGGCCAATATTTTTTTGTACTTTTATTGGGAAAAAGATTTGGTGATCTATAAAACCAATTCGGAGAAATTGGCAATCTGCAATTATCGATAATTCCTGTTGGTTTAGGATCTCCTTAAGCTGTAAGAAATTGATAAATCACAGTTGATTATTTTTCTCACATTTAATCATGATTGGTCTATTTCTTACGCTTAAAACTTATTGTTAAAGCTTAGATAACGATTTATTGTCGAAAATCCATAATATGTCTTGCCGAATAAAGATATTAGAATATTTGTGCCTGACATAAAATAAGAGATAGGCGACAGCAGAAATTAAGAACCGTTTTGAACAAGTTCTTAAAAATTTTATAAATTGACTACGTATTCCGAAAAAACTGTAATGAAAACGAATGTTAATGTTTTACGGCCTTAAGTCCTGATTTACAACAAGTGTTTTAAGCCTTAAGCCGTAAGAAATTGATTAATTACATACAATCGAATGCGAAGAAAATAATTGACTATGATTTGTCCATTTCTTATGGTTTAAGGCTTAAAAACCTTTTATAGATCCGGGCTTATGTGATCAATACTGCTAATAAATTTCAATTTAATTTTGCATCAATAATTAACACAGCGCACAGTATATTTAAGAAATGCTTAATGTTGTAATTAGTTTTTATTTTACATTATTATATATA
>NW_017305389.1:82748-85483 GCF_001594115.1 Trachymyrmex septentrionalis | reverse complement strand
TATATATATATATATATATATATATCTGCAATAATATATACTTTATCGTATTAACGATGTACATATTTGTCAGTGAGTATTTTAAAAACTCATTTTTTCTTGCAATAAAGCTGATTGCAAGGAAAAATAAGAGTGATTATAAATTAGATGAAAAATTGCTTATTTATGTATGATATGGATAAAAATATATATAGATGTAATTTTAAATATATAATTTTTATATGTATATATATTTTATATTATCTATGTAGATATTTTAAATGTGGTCTACTTGAAGCTGCAAATGCTTTGAGGCATTTAATTGATCAATCACAAGAAACACTTTTACTAAATATAATCAATAAAAAAAAAGAATAAATTGAAGTTTTATAGTATTAAATAGATCGCATCATAAAATAGCGTTATAACCTTTATCATAATATTCTGGTATTGTTTGCAGAAACTTTTCCAGCAGCTTACGTATAAACGATTTTTTTTATAATAGCTTATATCCTATACTGAGAGAAAAATGTTTGGTATTTGAAACTATAATTACATATTAGTATAATTATGATTATTACTGCTATAATAATACCTAATAATAGTACCTAATAGTAACTATGTATATAGTTCTAGTAACAAATATTATATATATAATATATAGTTGAAAACCGAAAATGACTATAATTATAGTTATTATAAAATAGTTGAAATTACTATAAAAATGATTCAAGTGACTATAATTTTATAAGTTATAACTATACTATTGTTATAGCAATAATAATCATAATTATAGTAATATGTAATTATAGTTACAAATACCAAACATTTTTCTCTCAGTGTAATCAGTCGTCACATTTTTTAGATTATTTCTCATTGTTTAAGTCATTTAAGAAGTCTATTTTGAAATATTTCATTATTTAAAATATTTGTGCAAACCAATAAATATAAAATGTTAAATTTTATGCACAAAGATTGATAACAACTTGGTAATGAGTAATTTTTCAAGCGTGTTAATTGGCTGCAAAATAGAGAGGCTCTTTGTCCCATAGTCAATCAATAGGCTTGAAAAATTTGTTGTACGACAAAAAACGGACGCATGTAATATTGACTTAATATAGCAATACAATATCATCATACCCAGTAGCGACACTGAACATCAGCACCTTTGATGTAGGTGTTCTTAAATCATATGATTCATCGTCATGTTGTGAAGTGTACACAGTAGAGCTATGATAGGACAGACTCTTAAATTTAAATTTCTGTTAAGCTCCTAATACGTCCATCATATTCCTAACTTACAAATCGACACATGCGCACTAAAAATTGTAGTCTATAAGAAAGTTCACTGTCGCTACTGGATATGATTGTACTGTAATTATACTGTGACAGTGGTAGAACCGACAGCGCTTCTACTGGCAAAAAAGATAAAAAGTAGGATTTTAAACACACATTATCATTTACCTTTTATTTACTTATAAAATTTAAACATAATCATTTAAGTCCGATAACGTTATTTTTCAAATTTGATAACGGTTACTAAAATTATTTAATATTTTTCAATAACTATTAGTAACAAATAACGAAATAACGCCCATTACTAATAGCGAATACAATGGTATTAAGAGCGTACGTAAAGATCTACAATGGTAGTAAGAGTAAGAAATTGACCAATCACGGTCGAATGATTGACTGTGATTGGTCAATTTTTTACTCTTGTTTCTTCTTCCGTGTATTGTAAACGACGCATTACGCATGATCTACAATAGGCAGTAGCAGTAGTGAATTAAGAAGTAGGCGTAAAAATCGGCCAATGATAGTTAATTATCCTTCTCACATTCAACTATGATTTGTTGATTTCTACGCCTACTTCTTAATCCATTATTGCTACTGCCCATTGTAGACGATGCATTACAGTTTCATCCATTACTGTTTCTGCCATTGTAAATCATGCATTACAATTTTTTTACTACTTGTCTTTTACTTACTTTAGAGAGCATAAAGTCGTCTAAAAAGTGATTAAAAGATGACTAAATTGTTATAAAGATATCTTTTAGTGAAAGAATATAGTCGACGAAAAAAAATAACTAAAAGATGACTTCTTTAGATATCTTTTAGTCCTCTTTAAGACTTCTTTTAGTTTTTATTTTAATACATATAATAACATCAAATTCCTAAATTAATTTTTACACAAAACGAAATGAAATGCAATGAAATTGCATGACTGACAATATACATTCCATTTCTGGGTCCTGCAATGTTTGTTGTGTCTTATGTGCAAGAACCGCACTATCTTTCATTTATAATATTGGGAAACTTGATTTAAAAAAATATTTTATTAGTGTTTATTAGAATACGAGTAAAATTTCTCATAATGCTGCACCTTTTTATTGTATCTTGTATGATTTTCAAACATGAGAAACCACGTCCGTTTGATGGCGATTCCGCGTACTTCTAGCGAATAAGTAATAAAAAGTATCAAAATAACGGAAAAATATCTTTTTCATGTTGTGTTTTCGGCAATACAAAAAGATATTTTTTAATTGACTTTTTGCTTTGCAAAGATGATTAGAAAGATAACAAAGATGTCTTTTTTAAGTTATCTGTTTGACAAAACTATAAAAAATATCTTATACATATATATCTTTTCGTTATACTGAAAAGACAATCTAAAAACGATGTTTTTCGTCATCTTTTAGACATCTTTTCGCTTTGTCGAAAAGACAACTTAAAAAAAACCTTTTTTTGTTATCTTT
>NW_017305389.1:74325-82648 GCF_001594115.1 Trachymyrmex septentrionalis | reverse complement strand
ATCTTTTAGACATCTTTTCGCTTTGTCGAAAAGACAACTTAAAAAAAAACCTTTTTTTGTTATCTTTTAGTATTTTGTGCTGTCTGAAGACATAGTGTATTTTCGAACTACTCATATGTCTCTTTCCTCTTTTCCTTTTTATACTATCATAGACGAAGACTTTCTTATGGAGGATATATGAAGTTAGAGAGTCTAAAAGTAGAAAACGGCCAAAGCCTGGCATGATATTGGGCACTTTCAAGCCGGACAAAACGGCTAGTCTGTTCGCCGAATGATTGAGTAATTGGTTGGATCTATAAGTAACAACGTAACAACCAATTATATTCATTTGCTTGGCAAGCAGGCTAGCAGCTTTGTTCGGCTTGAACGCGTCCATTGTAAAACCGGAAATCACGTGATCTTGGAAATGCGCACCAATATATCAACGAGCCAATTTCAATGAGAATTTTGACAGCAAGCTGGTGTCGCTTACTCTTACTCTCATATTCACTTTTCTCACTCTCACATCTGTTTCACAACATGGCAGAGTCAATCACGTTGGCATTGGCCGATTTCTACTTTTAGGATCTCTAGTATAGAGCTTCCCACATCCAGAACTTCTGTGGGTGTTGAATTTCACACCCAAAATTTGGAGTATTTAAATAAATATATTAATTTTGACAAATAAAAATTTTTAAGTGATTTAACAAAAAACAGTATTTGTAACTAGGGTGTATATGTATATGTAGAAATATATATATTTCACACATATATAATACAACAAAACAGATAAAATATTTGTACTATTTGAAATTATTTCCCTCTCCCTCATTTGGATAAGATACCCCACATCCAGAAAAGTCAAGTCTCCGTCCCTGACTATTATATTAAATAAAAAAAAAACGTTAAAAAGCAGTATATCAAATAATCAAAAATCCATCAATAAAAATATAAATGTACTACTTAGTCATATCCTGGTTCTATCGCAAGTAGTTAATTAGCGATAGAAGCTGAATCGTCGCATAGAAACAGCGAAGGGTGCGTCGGATCGTGCGCGGTTGTTTGCGTGTAGGTGAAGAATGGAGCGTAGGGAGGAGAAGAGGGCATGAAAGGGGACGTCAGAGTACTACGGGGTGATCGATCGTTTGCGATAGCATCGTTGCCGAAGGTTGCCGTTGCGCCGCCGGCTGTAACGAACGGGCGGTTTTGCGCGCGCGCGCGCGCGCGGACGCATCGCGTCCGTCGGGCGGGTACTAGTCTGGCCTATGGGCGGATAGATGGGAATGACCAAGGATGTTAAAATGGCGCCTGACTCCGACCATCGAACCCGCCTATTTAGTAACGCGCAGCTGCAATCAGCTGTAGCTCCGCCCGCCGCGTGCGCAAGCAGTGCGACGATGCGACGCGCAACTTTCTCGCGTCCGTCGCTATGTAGGTATCTCCCAGTATCTCCAAGAGGTGCGTTTAATTGATGTAAATTTTATTTCACTCTATACATATGTGCTACATAAGCTTTGATCTAAAAATTAACTAGCAAATTATTCTGTTTTCAAATACGTAACCTCAAATTTATAAAGAGAAAAAAAATTGAAAACTTACTTTCCTCGTTAAATATTGTACACAATGTACTCCATCAATTTCTATTCGATAGCGTTTGTAGCTCGGTTGAATCCGGAGTAAATCGAACAGCTCGATTGGCTCTAGAAATGTTAATATTGAACGCAGATGAGATGACATGTAGCAGAAAGATGTGAGTTGCCGAACGATTTTCGAGGTGAAATAGCAAACGGATGTCTCTGATTTGCAAAACCGAATGTTCTCAAGAAGTCGAGTCCCTCTCGATTTGAGATTACGCAGTATTTCCGTGTATCTACATATTGGAAATCATGGAATTTAAGATTCGATATTATAATAATATAATATAGCTCACACACAAGTAATGAAATTAAATAAGAGTATGCTACGAGAAGAGAAGGGCTACGAGCCAAAAGTCAAAATAATAAATTTAATGTATACTATCGCCGACTAAAAGGTTGCAACAGATTTTTTTCTATGGTTTTTGGAAAATGCAGCCTATATACTCACCGAGCAATTGGTCTTTACCTACGCATCCATAAGTAAGAACCAATCGCTCGATAAGCAAACTGCATTCTGAAACTCATTAAAAAAAAATATTGCAACCTTTTAGTCGATGAGTGTATGTACTGATGCAAAAATACAAATAAATAGATTACATTGAAATGATTAATTTGAAATATTTCGACTCCGATCGGATCATTATCAATGTTAAACATATAATATATAAAACGGTTGAAGTGCAAAGGCAAAATAACAAAGATTACTTATTTAAAAATAGCAAGAATAGATGGATATTTAGGCCATAAATCTTTTCCTAAAATCGTTGAGTACAGTTGAGTATGAATGTGAAATATCGCTGATAAAATGCCATTAAATTAGTTTATTATTATAGTTTGTTCGCGTTACTTTTTCCACTTAGCATCTTCGCTTTCTCTCTCTTTAACGTTCATATATGTATATATATTTATTTCCTTTAAGTACAAAAATTTTTGGAGATTTCAAGCAATGCGAACAGATTTATGAATAGCTGCAGAGAAAGCAACTTTGCAACTGTTGTAAAATTCTTCAATACGATTGATTTAGATTTATAAAGAATCAGAAGCAAGAATCAATCGTATTGAAGAATTTTACAACAGTTGCATTATGAAGCCTCATTTGTCATTTGTCGCAATTATTCCACTTTCCAATGCACAATTGTAATGTAAGGTTCGCGTAGCATACTCCAATATTCAACATGTTCCTATATGCACGTTTGAGTGAGTAGGAACTACGATTGGAGGAAGTAGGAGCATGCGACGCGACAAACTTATAATGTTACAAGATTTTTTAGCACAAAATCTGATATGCGGTTTTCGCGATTTCATATATTGTACTGAAAAGCTAAATACCGATGCGGCAATTTTAAAACTACAGGATAATTGCCTATTTTTAATGGAATTTTTTCAATTTATTTAAGTCAGTATAATAGTTTGCAGCAACTTTAATTTGTTGTTAATAATATTTACTTAAGCAATTTAGTGATTTAGTAAATAATCCCTTTATTTAGAATAATAAAAAGGAGAGGAAGATAAATATCTTTCTTAATTTATAGGCTAGATTTGTGGCAAACAGTTTAGAACAACACCGAAATATCGAAGGATTCGAAAGGGTTTTCAATAGACGAAGAATTAATGAGGATTAAATTCGTCAACGATAAAATCATGTCTATTAATTATTATCAGGTGCATTTATATAATTTGGAAAATATAAACCATTATCCTGAATAAAAACGGACTATAATTATAATATAATAAGAAATTATGATTCAAGATACTATTTTTTTGAAAATAATATAATACTACTATAAATTGTGAGAATCGCTAAATTTAAAGATAGATTTCAGAGAAAGGGTCATCTTACTTAATAATTAAGAGATAAATCGCAAAAAATAACTCTAAAAAATAGATTTTGCAAGAAAGATCGTTCTGCGATTATCTGATCTAATAATGTAGTGCTTTTTTATTTTATTACTTTTAAATAATGAAAATAATAAGTAGTACTAATCGTAACAAAGCGATGACTATTTTATTATGAGTTAGAATAACGTTTTGCCTACAAAATTATATATATTTACAAGACGAGAATTGAACGTTAACCTCTAAGAGTTCCTAAACCTTTATTCTTTGAATATAGATGATAAATTTTCTAATCCTTTTTTTCTACAGCCTATACTTTAACAACTTCATTCTTTAGATTCTGACAACAAGCAAATTATAAAATGATAATGAAATTAAATTATATCGATAATTATTTTTTGTTTCGTTAAAAGGATATGGTTTGATGTGGAAGAAAATGTGGAATTAATATTCATTAATGCGAGACATACACTTTAATACGAGACATCTTTCTTTAAGAAACTTTAATGTATGATAATGTATCTTACACTTCAAATCATTTTGATATATATATGTATATTTAGTAAATTAGAGAGGATAATTTAGCAATACATCCTGTCGAGCTAGCTCGAGCAACATAGGATCATCGAAGAACTTGTTGATGGATACGTCCTCGGATAGTCCCTTGCGTCTTCGCGTTTTCAACATAAATTCTCTGGCCAAATGGGTGGCTGGTTGTGGTTCTAATGGTCTCATGTTAATGCTCTTATCCAGAGGATCTCCAGGTACAATCTGCCAATGATGAAAAACAGATTGGCAAAACGCTTGGCCTTGAGTGTGCGTTCGTAAATCTGTTTCGAAGCCAAAACTGTCGATCGCTGGTATGAAGGCTTTGATTATATACAAAGGACTGCCTGGGACTGGGGCATCTTGCGTTACATGACCTCGCCGTTTCGCCAGAACAGTATAAACAGCAGACACGCAATCCGCGGGTGCTTGTACCTCGACAAACAAGTATGGTTCCATCAGTCGTGGAGTCGCCATGAGAAAAGCTGAATATGCGACACGTCGAGCAGTAGGAATGATTTGACCACCTGAAAGTAAAATTAATATGTGCAAATTATAGAAATTGCAGTTTTTCCTTGTAAAGCTTTCAATTCAGCTTCTAGCATGGTTAACCTATTTATAGAATATACTTGTAATTATACGTAAATACTTCAAGTATTTTCTGAAAAATTAAATTTAAGATCGTAAATATAAACTATTTTTTTTTTAAGAATTCTTTCTTATAAATTTTATAAAATAAAATATATAATGATTGACCACTTAAATGCTGAAAATTAATATCACTGCAATCACTATTGAAATTATTTGAAATTTGAATTTGATGCAAAGCAAACGTTAAATAAAGTTCAAAGAATATGTCAAATACAAAAACTTTGCATAAGACCATGTTTTTCATTTTTTTCAACAGTAAGAACTTGTATTAAAAAAATGATAGTTATTGACCATAAGTTTTATAGTTATTAAACAGAAAAATGACAGTGATTGACCATTACTATGAAAAACCATCAAAATAAAGAAAAAAAATTGAGAAAATGAAAAGATAAATTTAATGAAATTACATACGACAGGGACCCATTGTTATTTTAATGTTCAGTGGTTTATCTTTTCTACATTTAAGCGTTGATTTATAGGTATGCCATATATTCACTGTGTACTTTACCCTATTTTATATTTTTCAAAATTTAATATGTTTTTAAACAAGAATTGCATGTACATTTTATATAATTGCGTCTTTATTGTTTTTTAAAGTAAAACATTTATGAATATTATGTAAACTTTTTCGATTAATTTTTTTATTTTTATTTTTTGTATGCGTTCTCGATATATCTTTTATATTATATATTGATTTATAAATCAATATCGTATATTATATGTTATATATATTATATGCTAGTGCTACGTATATTATATGCTAATTACCTCCTCTGTGCAATGGCTCTTGCGCAATGACTGCATCGAGGATTTTGAATTTCACGTTCCGGATAGGTTCTTCACATAACGGACCTTCACGAGTTCCCCATTGGAAGCCTTGGATGATAGCATCGCGGGCACTGTTCAATAATGTTTTATCTACTTCAGAAGGCAATGTGTCGTCCACCAAAATGTTAGGTCCTGTAGAGTCAGGACCAAATGCCCATATACTTCGCGCTGCTAATAAATCCCAATCATATTTCGTTTGGAAAAATTCTCCTAGTCTCTTTCTGAAATAATAATAATAATAAATATTTTCTCAGTCTTTTTATTAATTTTTACACACAGACACAATATATAATATAATAATATTAAATATATTCAAGCATATCAATTTCCTATGTGATTACTTACTTGTTCCATGTAATACGGACATGTTCGGCTTCTATGTCTTCAGCAAGACCCCTTTCAAGCGGTTCCGCTATCATCGTCAATTTATTTCGTTTATTTGGTGTTTCGGCAAAGCATTTGAGGGAACTGGTTTCTACGACAGTTTCTGCGAAGGCAACTACCGGATCGGCCACCTTTATATCGATCTCAGAATACATACGACGTAGATCATGCATTGCGCAGTCGAGATAAAGTTCGCCAGTTCCTAGCACAACGTGCTCGCCACTTTCCTCCACTCGTGTGCCCAGCAGCGGATAACTCTTATTTACTTTTCGCAAACCATCCAACATCTTTGGTAACTCGGATGGATTCACCGGTTCGACGGCAATTTTGATAACGCTTTGTGTGTTAAACTTGAGCGGCCGAAAGATGTGCAACTCTTCAGAGTTGTTGAGATCCGTGATGGTGCTAGTTTTTACGATCGGCCGATCAATTCCCTCTATGAGAACCCAATTACCTGCAGGCACGCGACTTAACTCAATTGAGTAACGCGCCTCACTAATCCACAATCTGCCTACTGTCAGAACACGCGAATCTTCTTCGTCTGTGCGTGAATACGCTTCACCTAATACGCGAACACGTTGTCCTGCTTCTAATGTACCAGACATTACTCTACCAAGAACTACAAATAAGGTGCAATCTTCAGTTGGATACATTTTTGTACTATGGATCATCAATCTCCCCTACAAAAAAAAATTCTTATAAAATATATCTATAACATATTATATTAAAATAAGTGAGATTTGTAATATCAAATGAATTTCTAAGTCTTAATATGAGATTTTGAAATTAATTTCTTCAATTTATCATGAAGCTAACTAATGGAATATAAAATTAAAATTTTTCATTTTTTATTAATAAAATATTCTCATTACAATTGATGTTATTGATATAATTATATTAATTAAATGCTAATAATATTGAAATTAAGATACTAACGTCAGGATCACAATTAATCATATCTTGCGCGAGAGGCGAATCTATCGGACCAGTATAAACGTGTTGTACTTTAGTGGGTGCATGTGCTTGCGGGCTAGGTACATGAGTGACACACATGTCCACTAATCCGCACATATCGCCTAAGAATCGTGTACAGACAAGTCTCAATAACGGTCGAATATTCATCTTCATTTCCTCGGATGTTAATCGTATACCGAGTTCGTCCAGAACTACACATAAAATAAGTATATACACACACACACACACACACACATATATATATATATATATATATATATATATATAAAATAATTATCCTTCAAATCACTATAAGGATTATGAAAAATAAAAAAAGAGAAATTTACCATCAGGTAATGTTGTGTCTACATCACCGACGACTTGCGCGAATATCTTATACAGAGGTTCCAGGATAAACTCAATGAAACTTCGCTGTGCAGTATTATGAGGTGGTTTCTTGGTAAACTTCCGTGTCTTAGGATTAAAATAAATATCACCCCAGAGCCGTTTGGCAAATTCGTTGGCATTGAGTCCAGGATAGTTCCTAGCATAGAGTGCAGCAAACGATTTCAAAGTAAAGCATACATTATATTCAGAACTAGCAAAACAAACATTTCCTACAGCAGGTGACACAAAGCCAGGATTCTCAGTATCCGAAGAGTATAGTGCTATTAATCCGTTGATCTCTTCAATAATATGCCGCAGTTTGTAATAAGCATCCAAGGGTGGTAGTTTTAATTCCATCATCAAACGATCTATCTTGTTTATACAAACTGTCAAAGCAAGCTTTTCTTGAATTGCATGCTTCAGCAGGCGTTCAGTGTTCAGCATCACTCCCTCTGCAGCGTCAACGATTAATATTGCACCATCAGATAATCTGATTGCAGCTGTTGCTTCATCAGAAAAATTCACATGGCCGGATGTATCAAATATATTTAAAAGATATGATTTAGATTTAACATCTTGTAGCAAGAGAGTGACAGGAGTAGCTTTTGTGGAGACACCTCTTTGTTGCTCGGTAAATAATGTATCCGTATATCTAATAGCATATATAAATAAAAATTATATATTTTTTTAAATAATTGGTTTAACAAATAAAGTGCTTTATAACAATACCTCAGTGGTTTCTCATCGGTTATATTATGTAAATAAGGATGCGTTTGTTGTACCAAACAATCAACCAAAGTAGTTTTGCCATGATGAAGATGTCCCAGCAAAACTACATTTCTAATAAGATGTGGTGCATCCATCATATCTGCTAAAAATTCAATGCTATATGTGGTTTCAGGCAGCTGTTGTTGTTTTATTTGAAATTTTGCTTTTCTAGTAGGTGCTATTAGTGGTTTATCTAGTGGTTGGGCATCTTCCTCTTGTACAAGCGTTTCTACCTAAAAATATTTGTATGAAAAAAATATATCTAATGTTTGAAATTATTTATATAAATAAAAACCTAATACACATATATACACAAGTATCCTAAAAAACAATAAAACAATAGAAATATATGT
>NW_017305389.1:59175-74225 GCF_001594115.1 Trachymyrmex septentrionalis | reverse complement strand
TATATACTAAAAGAATTATATCAATAATTCATTTTTAAATGATAAAAATTAATTAGTAGCTTTATTATACCTCAGGTCCATACACCTCTAATGCACTGGGATAATATCGTTTATCTTCATGCAATACTACTGCCATAGAAGATCCTTGTTCCACTTGTTCTCGTGACTCATCCTTATCTTCTTCCATTTCTTCATCCGATCGTTCTCTATCCTCGGTGTCATCACCAACATTGCCATACTCATTTTCATCTTCACTTTCTGATGCCAGATCAGGACCAATATAATTTCCAAACTCATCATATAAATCCGCGTCCATGTTGATATTTACATAAACTTGATTTCAGTATCTATATACAGAAGAATATTTCCTATAATACCTGATTTAAATTTTTCAAACTTATTTTTTTCGTTTTAATTTGTATAAAAGTTCTATTAAACATCTTTTCGTAAATGTACGAAATGTAACATAACCTAAGTTAAAATTATGTATTTCATGTAAATTCACATTTGATATGCATAATTGTTCTCTATATTTTATATTATTATTATTATTAATATACACATACAATTACAAAATGATAAACATCAATACATTCAATTATATGCGATTTATTTTACCCGGCACAAACTGACATGCATACATTCTGCAATTCAATGGACGCGTTCAAGTCAGGGCCACCAAACTACCATGGTTTTTCTGTTATCAGCATTTGTGGCGCTCTCATAGCTGACATAGGAAATGAGAAACTAACATTCAATATGGCTGTCATCGTTTCCGACACATTCCGATCGGCATTTTTATCGTCATGTTTGCTACGTGTTGCTCGATGTTGCTATGTTTGGTCAAAGCACTTCCGAAAATTTAAAATATTCTAATAGCATTTTTGTTTGCATAGCAGTTGTTGAAATGAGAGGAAAGGAAAGATTCTGATTAGTTGATTCGCTTATGCACTATACATACGCAAAAGTCTGTGCTGCGGCTTTTATCCAATCGCATTTTTCCTATCGGATTCATCGGAATATACGGTTTCTGATAGGTTAAAATCATTATACCTTATTTCTAATTCCTTATAGCTGCTATTGTGCACAGGGTCTTATATCGATATGAGCTTTTATAACCTCAATTATGATAGAGGAAAGTTCTTTCACCATATCTTCAATAGTAGCTGATAGTGGTTGATAGTGGCAAAATTTTAGAATTAATATCTCGCTTTATCGAACAAAGAAACGCTTTTTTTAGATAGATTCTTTTCGGATAAAAACGCATTGAAGTGATATAATTTTATCGATTTTTTAGCTGGTGGAACTAAACATTATCTTTATAATAATAAAGATCCTCTCTAATGACAAAAATAACATAAAATTAGTTCTTTGTTTAATTAAACATATGTGGTGACAAAATGAATCATTTATTACATACGGTTTTATTTTTGTTTATCATTACAGTAAGTAATAGAAAATATAACTTTGTATTTGTACATAACAAACTGATCGTGTATCTGAATTTTATTTTCAAAGTATCTCATATTTTTCTTATTTTAAAACATAATTTATACATATATATCATAAATAAAAAGTAAATTACTGTGAAATTTGTCGGAATCATATCAATAAATATTAATAATTAATTTTATAGATGGACATTGCTGTCGCAGAGTTTTCGGCAGATGATTGTAAGATGTTGGGATTTAATAAAGCCAATGTGCTCTGCTCGACCTGCAAACATTTTGCTGAATCTGATCTAGAAAAAATTTAGTATGTAAAAATCTATTCCATCAAAAATTATTAGTCTCCAGAGTATAAATGTATCTCCTTTTTCATTTCTAGTACTACATGTAAGGAATGTTGTCTAAAAGATAATGATTATGAATTGTCTGGATCAAAACGTTATCCCAAAGCTATCCTTGAAGTATGTACGTGCAAATTTGGACAATATCCACAAATACAAGGTATCCTACAATCCACTTCTGATAAAAGTAATATAATATTTAACTTCAAATTCAATATAAATCCATATCTACTACATTTCTTTTAGCTTTCATCAAAAGCGACCGACCAAAAAAGTATAAGAATCTCAACATAAAATATGTAAGAGGTTTAGATCCGATCATTAAGTTGTATGATGCAGAAAATAAAATTGAAGATGTACTCGATATACACAAATGGGATACAGACTCTGTAGATGAATTTCTGTCGACTCATCTTTCTAAGGATTAAAATTAGGAATTATTACATTACATAATTGTTTCTATTGAACTCTTAATAAACTAATCTTTTAATATGAATATTACATATACAGTACATATATGATTACGCTTTATTTTCTAATATTGTATGTATTCATATTGCCTATATTTGTTATCTCTAATCATATAAATTCTTTTTTTAACCATTCAAATCTTAATATAATCTCATGTTTCGATTTTTTCAAAAATGTAGCACATTTTTTAAATAGATACAAAAAGATCTTTGTTTCATCAAAATGTTCATCTTTACATATAACGAGATCACAATTGATCTGTTTCTTCATACATGGAAACATTATTCTTTTATTAAAAATAATAACACTCATGCATACAATTAAAAATAAAATACAAAATTGAAAATTTATAACATTATCATTTTCAGTATCTCTTGAATATATAAATGTTACAATGAAAAATCATTAATGATCTTTTAAATCGAATTAAATAAGGGGATGCATTTATTTTGTTTAGGAACATAATAAGGTTAGAAATTCTTGTATAGCCTTTATCATTTATATTAATAAATGATATAAGAATATTCTTATGGATATATATTGTGTATGGAAAACAAAGAGACAAATACCTAAATTTGACATTATGTATTTCGATTACGTATATCATATTAGTTGTGTTTAGAATTCCATGGAGTTTCTTTTTTACATTTAAAACAACGTCCTTTTTCTTGGTATCATGTACACAACTTCTAATTATTTAGTGACATAATATTTATCATTTGTGTGTGTATGTGTATTTGTGTTTGTACGTGTGTATATAGTCAGCAATGATTTTAAAATATGATATAGAGCGTATTCGATTTACTGATTCGATCCGATTTCAAGTCAATGATCTGTTCTTTTTAGCTGCATTTCTTGCACAATTCAGTTCTTTTTTTGCAGCTAGACAGAACAGATCATTGACTCAAAGTCGGGTTGAAGCAGTAAATCGAATACGCTAATAGAAAGGTTATCATGATTGTAGCTAAAGAGAAGAGCTCATCATTTATATAAAAAAAAAAAATTCTGAATCTCTCCATGGTGCTCATGCAGTAAGGGAGCGTTTATATTGGCCGTAACCGTAAGAATCAACTAATCACGATCAAGTATTCCCCTCTCATTCAACTGTAAGAAGGGAATACTCGAAGGTGATTGGCCAATTTTTATACAACATACGGTTAGTTATGATATAAGACAAGGTGTATTATTTCCGGGGATGCGTAGTAGGAGAGTGAATTTGAGGCCAAAATTTGATTGGCTATTCTAATATACCAGCGCTATTATACGCAGGGAAATGCATAGAGATTAAAATTTGAATGATATCGCCATTATGTGCAATGGTACACCTTATATTCTTACATCATAACGGTTACAGTCAATGTAAACGCTCCCTAAGTTGTTTATAGTTATGAACTTATAATTAAGAATTTCCTAGCAAACAAGCTATCTATCGTCACTGATGTCAAAGTGACATTTTTAACGTCAAAATAACGATAAAACACATTAGCTTGTTTGCTCTGAATTACCATCAATTATCATGTACAATCTTGGTCAAAAATATTAGGCACTTTATTAACCATTATATAAAGTTCAAGTTCAAAAATTGATTTATGTCATTTGTTGTTTAAATAAACTCTTAATGCACATGCGTAGCCCATTTTCACTTTACGTGCCTTTTACGACTATTTACTGATTGTAAGGGAGAAGGACGGCTCATAAAGTGTTTTAAAACAATCTTATTTTCTTTTTTTTTACCCAAATTCTCTTTATTTATAAATGGCATACAAAAAATTTCAACATACCATTCTTCACTTATGATGTCAGATTCAATGTGGTCACAGCAGCCACTCGAGAGCTTAAGAGGATGCCTTTGGATAGCGATAATGTAGCTTTTTGCCTAAAGCGAAAATGTACTGTTCGAATAGCTACTGTGGCCACAGTCAATCTGACATCACAAGCGATGAATGACATGTTGAAGTTTCTTGCATGCCATTTGTAAATATATATATATATATATGATTGATGAAATATTAATTTCTAAAGATTGCCGAATCACATAATGCTATTCCTGATAACAAATTGAATCAAAAAGTCCTCTACAATTTTACAATTTTCATGATAATGATTGGGCAGCCGGATACGCGCTTATTCGCAATATTTAGAAATTAATATTTCGTCAACCATTGTGAAAATTGCAAAATTGTGGAAGACTTTTCGGCTCAATTTTTAATTAGGAATAATGCTATATGATTAGTGTCCGCTATTTAAAAAACACCCTCTATATGTGTCTACATCATACATACATACATACGTATATACATAAAAATTTTCACGATTCTACTCTAAGATTAGATGATCGCTACCTTGAGTTCGTATTCTGTAACTCGTTAACGACAGCGTATTTTATAGTATAAAAAGTTACTGTCTTAACGAGTTACAGAATATGAACTCAGGATAGCGATTATCTAATCTTAGAGTAGAATCGTGAAAATTTTTATGTATGTATGATGTACATATATACATATACAGGGTGTTTCTTAAATAGCGGACACTAATCATATAGCATTATTATAGACAGTAACGACATCGTTGCGCAGATATTTTATAGTATAAAAAGCTACGCAACAATGTCGTTACTGTTTTAATTTACAGAATAGGGTACCTGGAGTGGTCAAATTATCGAGACATTACAGTCGTATAAAAAAATCTCCGAATTGACTGAATGGAATACAAAATCCTTTTACAGGGTTAAAGTAGACACAAAATTAGAAGATGGTGTATACTTTAATCTAAAATCGAAAAAAGTTAAAAGCTTACTTATTTTTCAACTCCTAGAGCTGTCACGTAGACGTTACAATCTTAATACAACAGTTTTATGGGTCCTTTGGACAAAATAACATTGCATCATTCGTTCGATTATGTGAACGAACAATATTGTGTTTATAAAACTAAGATTAAAAGCTTAAAAAAAGATTTTTATTGATCTGCAAATTTCATGCATACGTGTATGCTTAGCGAAGACTCGGAATAATAAAGAAAGCAGTAATTGTGACTAGTAGTTACTCGATCTTGCAAAAAAACGTTGCAATATGTTAAATAAAGACAGATATATGCATTTGAGTAAGATAGAATAATAATGTAAGAATGGAATTAAAAATGTCACTATTACCGACATTTTTAATTTGGAACTTAAAAAGTCTTCAATCGACATCGATCGGCCGACGCTGCAGCAAACAATATAATTTCTGATTAATAACAAGAATATAGGTGCCTGATATTTTGACCAAGGGTATATGTTCTGTTATAATGTTAATGTTAATATAATGTGCAATATTAATATGTATATTAATATCCCACGCTTCGATGATAAAAACGTGTTCTATTCATTAAAACTTATTCGAATGAATATGAGATACGGAATTAAATTTTTCTTATGTCAACGTTATTTTTTCACGTTTACTTTCATATTTCCATAAATCGCGGCATTATCTTATCGCCGGGATCTCCTGGCACGCGGACCACCGCGACCGCGTACGAATCCGCGACCTCTAGGTTGTTTCATTTGAGGACTATGATTTCGTTCTATCTTCGGTACAGATTTTTCAGGTTCGGCATGTTCTTTTTCATCCGCCTCATCGATCAGGTTACCCATTTCAATATCATTGTCATTATCCATATCTGCCCACACTTCGTCAACTGAAGGTTTTACATCCTGTGTATTAGTAACGTTTTCCACAGCGGTCTCTTTCGTATTCTCTTCCGCTTCGCGATTTTCCTCCTCCTCCGATTCGGCAGCATCGGCTTCCAATGGATCATACTTTTCCTCTCCGTCCGATCTTTTCGGTGTCACATTTACATTATCAGCATTATTCTCTTGCTGTTCCTTCGGCTTGTCATTATCATCATTTTCATCATGACTAATCTTGCGACGTTTCCAATGTACATCACATTCCTCCTGAACTTCAACATTTTTCTCATCATTCTGTAAACACAATACAAGAATTTTATAAGATTTTGAAAACAAGTTTTCTTTATTTTTACGAGATATAATTACGTCAGTTTGTTCAATCTCTTTCGGCTCTGTAGCTGGCACGTTCAATGTTAATGACTTTACTTCTGCCACAAAATTCCGATAGTGCGTGATGCTGCGTAGATGAGCGTTCATATCTTCAGCTAAGAGCATGAACCTTCGGCAACGCTCGCAATAAAATCCTTGGACTTCCTTGACCATAGATTTACCTGTGTAAATATAATTTCTTGTAAAATTAATACAAAAGAAATGCGCGTATATTTACTTTTTTTACTTCATGTACATTACAATTATATTTTTCCAATTTTATATAATCCATACCAATAAAGATATGATTTTGACGGCAATATTTGTAAGACGGTATCTTGAGTTTCTTCTCAGTTAAATTTTCTATAATATCTGTGATGTATTCTTGTTCTCCTGAATCCTCTTCTTTTTCGTTCTTTGAGTCATGACATACATCTTTCTCCTCGTCTTCTGCAGTACGAACCTCGGCCTCTCCCTTTGCCAGTTTTTCTACAAACAATTTTTATCAATTACAAATTCTCTTCGAAATATTAATTCGCAAACGTTTTCTTTCATTCATTTTCTTCACTACCTTTCTTTTTATTTTTCCGTTGTTCCTCGCATTGAACGGCATTCTTCATATGAGCCGGTGTTAAACAGTGCTCGTCATATTCTATGCGAGACGGAAATTCTTTTAAACAAGGAAAGCATCGAGGATGCAAGAATGTTTTCAATTGTTGATGCTTTTCGCTCTTCCTATGTGTAGATAAGGTTCCATAAAAGTTCAGATCGCACATCGTACAATATTCTCTCACATTGAAATCTACAGAGACCTTTTATAATCAAGAAATTATAAATAAATACAAATACTCTTACTATTAAATCTGTATATACATATATTTTTAACTCTTCTAGGAGATATAATTCTTACTTTTTTGCCGCGTCGTTTCGAGTTGTTCAAGCTAAGCTCACGTTGTTCCTCGGCAACTCGTAGCTCGTGTCTCATCAAATCGACTTTCAATTTGTACGATTCATCCAACTTTTCCATCATCAGTTGATGCGCACGTCCGCGTAAATGATTTTCGAAGGACTGTAAAAAAATATAAAAATTAATGAATTCTCGGCGATTACATAGAAGATTTGGTAATTTCATCGATGATGCATACAAATCCATCCCACATATGCTTATTGCAAATATGACAAAACATATGATTCATCGGAACTTCGGAGTAACGACTTTCAGCGTGTCTAACTTCCGATTTCTTGCCAGTCGTTTTCATGTTCTCTTTTTCAATTTTCTCAGACGTATCCTTTGCTTCTTTCGTAGAATCTTCAGCCGACTTCTCCACGTTTTTCTCGCTATCGTCCATTTTTTCATCTTCCATTTTTTCAATTTTCACTTCTTCCGTGTTTTTCTCATCCTTCCAATCGCGCTTCTTATCTTCAGACTCATCTGCATCACTGCTGTTTACATTATAAATAATCTAAGATAAAATTTATGTTCCAAGAAAAGTTTTGTAATCAATTTAAACAACTAAGTATTAAACTTGTTATGAAAACTTTAACTTCTAATTATATAAATTTAATTATATAGTTTTGTAAGTCAAAATATTTATCTCGATTCATATAAAATCCCTTTACGAATAAAAAAATTATACCGATATAGAAGTGTATAAAAAGATGTAATACATACATCTTATTAGAATCTAAAGTATATTATCACCGATTGGAACAATATACGTCAAAATACATTTTGATGTATGTACAGGGAGAAGAAATTACGAAAAGCAACAGCAAAATTTCATTGCACTCTGACCAATGTCTGTGAAATATAAGTTGAATTGCATTGACGGTATAGGATAAATATATAAAAAGAAAGATATAGATAAAAGAGAAAAATTTTTTTCTGAGACTAATACAAAAACATATGTAGCTAATATTAAGAAACGTATATAAAATATATGTATATGTATATATGTATTTAGGCAAATAATCTGGAGAGACTGAAGACTTACTGAAATTTGAAGAAACTATACCAATCACAGGTAATCGGGAGCTTACCTTTTCGGAACAGGCGGTTCTGCTTTTTCGCTATCAGAGGTCTTAACATCCTGCTGTTCCTTTTTGGCAGTCTGATTTTGTTTAGAGGCAGGAATTGGTTTAGAAGATTTATCGTTGCGATGTTGTATTTGGTTTCCGTTCATACGTTGACTGCCAGACTGGGGTGCACGAGATTGTTGTGCGGATGGGCCACGTCGCCCAGCGGGGCCATCTCGGGCTCGATTGCCCATCTAGTTAAGTAGTAGAGGTCAAACGACCAAAAGCATCATGAGAAGTATCTGACGTAACTGTGAGTCTTCTCAAATCGAGATACTGGTTCTAGAAACCACTTTGAGATTTGAGGTAGAGAACAGTTCTACAATCGATAAATGGAAACAGGACGGAGCTGGTAAAATACCGAAGCTCTTTCTTCCATTTCCACACCAAGTATGGAAGGAAAAGGAGAAAACTGTAGAGTGCATCCCGATTTCAAGTTGAAAACGCATTGTATATATACAGGCGCGATCGCAATGATCATAAGATACGATCATAATTATGAAAAGTAGACGTGATTTTTTACCACTAAAAATACTTGGTGAATGCTAATAAACGTGAAGAAATCAAGTGAAAAATGCAACTCGTGTATACAAGTGGTAGTATTTTGAATAAAGTGCAACCACATTGATTTTAATATCACATTAGTGGACAGAAGACTTTGGTTACACAGATTGTAATGTGAGGCAATATACAAATTCAGTCCTGCAAAAACCTGCTTCAGTGAACTTCCAGTAGTAAATTGAGATTTACATTCTGAAATCAACACGTTTTTCAACAGTGCTCTTTTAATGAAATATTTTTATGGATGATATTTAGAAGCCGTTTCAGACAAAGCTGATCCATCAACAAGAATTATTATATCTTAGTGATTTCGCCAGCCGTGTCTAATTGAGTGAGCGATATATCCTATATAATCGATTGGTTTAAGAAAGGGAATTTATAACGTTCGGAATAGTTAAAGACAGTTTGTGTCCATGCGAAAAAGCGTGGACTACAGATTGTCATTTTATAACTCCTGTTTACGATACAGAAGAAAATCGTAAGCAGGTGTCAAAAGAATTGTTTTAAAGATTACCTTGGTTTGTAAAAAAAAGTGACATATTCTATAATCAAAATTTCTTACCTTGTTGTATGGCTGAGGACGTTGATTCTTCATGGGATGCCGTGCCGGTCGATCGTTAGATCCAAACCGTCCGGAGGAATAATTCTGCTGAGTGGGATAATTTGGTCCAGGTCCAGAATAATTATTTCCCAAGCTCATAAGAGATGGTACCTGCTTTAAAATAAATGAGTTAAATGAGTTCAGTTAAATGAGTCCACTAGGATTCTCTAACGTCTTATTGGCGATCGTCGCTATTGTTAACTAGCGATAGCCAATGACAAGGATCCTGGAAAAAAGCATGGCTTTCATTGACTGTTGTTAATTAACGATAGCAACAATTGCCGATAAGATATTAAAGAGTTCTGCTACTGGGCATGAAAACTGAATTATTAAGTGGAAACGATTCTCTTACCTGTGGCTGCGCCTCTTGCTGACTACGGAGTAAATTTGTAAGGAGGTTGCTGGCGATTGCTAGTTGTGCCTGCGGCGATGCCAAGGAAAGATTGTTGTTGGGTGTAGGCAGGATGCCTCTGCCAGGCATCATGCCACCCTCCCAGGGATTCATTCCACCCATACCACCACTCCCACTTAGTCCTCCGCCCATGTTACTTCCCATGCCACTGTTATTGCCAACTCTGTTACCACCGCCTCCGCTAACACCCCGATTGAAAGTCCCTCGATTAAAGGAATCTCTTTTCACTCCACGATTATATGCCATTGTGCTCCTAATGCTGACCAACATTTAAAAATAACATATTAATCTTGAATATATCCTTATTCAAAAAGCAGCCAATCTATGCAGGATATTCTGCAATGATTTTTGAAAAATTTAGTCTTTTATTTTTTATTTTCTTTTTCTTTCTCTTTTTTACAAAAATGATAATTATTGTAATAATTATGTTATATGGATTTTTCAATGATTAAATTTTAATAATAAATAGATATACTCTGCGTGCATACATCTTGTTAACATAATAATGAAAAATTAATAGAAGCGAAATTCTAAAATAAAATCTGTTCTCCAAAGCAACAATAAAATATCACATCACTATACACACATGTATACATATGTATACATGTATATATATATATATATTACATATACATATATATGTGCGCGCGCGTTGTGTATGCACACGTGTGCTGCGTGTAAAAATAAAATTTGTTCTATAAATTATTATTACACACAAATAGAAAAATCTCATAATATAAAAAATACAAGACACATGTACTACGAGTGCGTTCCGTTTTAACGCTCACACGCTGTAAACAGTTCATTCTTGCTATGAAATATTACAACAAAGACAAATGATGCTTATAAATGCTATAACCGCAAAAAGGAACACATCTTATTTTGTACCAAAGCCTCGCGAAACGACGTGGCGGATAATAAATGTCTGACCGAAGCAATTCTAAAATACGATCGATCGTGGAAACGGATTTTCGCATACACGATACTCAGTGAAGGAATCGATAAACAAGCTCCGATTTACCGAGATACTAATTCATGTTACGGTAAAATTTTTTTTTTAAAGTTTTCTTACCAAACCGATGACACTACGTGTGATATGAAGAAAAGTTGACAAGAAAGATCACATCAAGCGAAACGAAATGCAAACGAACGCAGCGAACAATCGCAAATGGCGGATTCTCTCCGATTATGAATTGTGGAATTAAGGAAGACTATCCATAAAGGTATCGTAAAGGTGCATCCACATGCAAGCGTCAAGCAGCGGAAGCAACAACTAATCAACGAGGCGATTTTTACAGTAGCGTAAAAAATATTTTTTTTTACACCACTGCCCGTATAGCCTAGCTAATTGGTTGCTGTTTCCGCTGCTTGACGCTCATTTTCAGCGTCAAAACAGGTTACGTGATCAAAATTGAGGGTGCCGTCACATGCGGCGTAATTTGCGTAAGCGTAACCTACATATTCTAGTAATTACTAGATAGAATATACGTTACTCCAGTCTGAAGACTGGTAATCACATAGGATATATTTCGCGGAAGATTAGAGAAATGCAATTGCTGATTAGAATTTCTGTACACTCTAACAGAAATACATGCTAAACGAATTTATGATTGGTTTTCGTAACTTACGCATCTCGAAAAATACACCTCATGGCCTAAGGATGTCGTCACAAGCGGCGTAACTTACGCCGACAAGCATAACTTGTGCCGACCAATCATATCATTTCACTTGAACATCAGTTTCTGTCTAGTCACTTTATGCTTTTTACGCTATTTTGTTGTTACGCCGAAACATGATGGAATCCAATCATGCGTCGAATCCAATTTCTGGTTTATTTGAACTTATTCTGTCTGAAAAAATACATATGGGTTTCGATTTTATAACAGTACAATTATAGATCTCATTTTGCTTTTGTGACAGATTTTCTAACTTCCATAGTCATCCACTTTAACGCTAATATTTCAGATTATAGGACAGAGAAACGCTTTTTTTTGCCAAATTCTTTCGTTTAATGCAAAAACGCGTCGAATAAGTTTAAGAGTAATCTCATAAAACTTTTCGATTTTAATAATTCATTCAATCATCCGCTCATATGTACGCGATGGAAAGGTACCGATTCCCCATAAGGCGTACGTTTCGAGATGCGTAAGTTACGAAAACCAATCGTAAATTCGTTTAGCATTTCTGTTAGAGTGTATAACAGAAATTCTAATCAGCAATTGATCGCATTTCTTTAATCTTCCGCGAAATACGTCCTATATGAATGCTAGTCTTCAGAGTGGCGTAACGTATATTCTATTTAGTAATTACTAGAATACGCAAGTTATGCTTACACAGATTACGCCGCATGTGGCGGCACGCTGATGCAGGGTATTCGTCAATTTTGATCACGTGACCTGTTTTGACGCTCGAAACGAGTGTTGAGCGTCAGCATGAAAATGCAACCTTACGTTACTTTGAGCACCCGATATATTTAGGGCCGGTTGTTCCATCTTTTGATAAATTTTATTTGTTGGGTAAGTAGCAAAATTAGGCAATCACATGCGTGGATTGACAGATTTACCTAACAGGTAAAATTTACTAAAAGGAATAATCAGGCCTTAGAGCTTTATTTTTCCTGTAGCCGCAAAATGCTTCCGCGCATTACTGCCCTCTGAAGAAATTAACTACGTAACAATATCCACTTTTTGCGGTGCTCCTGATGAAAATAAATTATTGAAATCGTTGAAATCTCAATTAATTTAAATAGATTTTAATTATTTCAACGATTTATTTCCATCAGGAGCATCGCAAAAAAAATGGATGTTATGTAGTTGACATCTACTTCTTCAGAGGGCGGTAGTGCACAAGTATTTTGCGGTTACAAAAAGGCCCTCATATCCTCTTTCAGGTTTCTCTCTGGTGTCTCCGGCTGTCACTAGTCACCTAATGTCAATTAATGCTGATATTAGCATTATAAGCCATATTAGCTTAAGGCCTTCACTCTACACGCTGTATATAAATCTTTTTTTCACGCGTCGGTCATTTATACTGAACTTTTAGGTAAATATTTATTACTTATTATTTCATCTTACTAAACTTATTTGGCTGTATACATAATTTTTTTAGGATGCGTTCCGAATTACGCACAAGGCGCATGATGCATCATTTGTCCTCGTTCACTGAAGAATAAAACAGGATAAAATGATATCTTATGCACTTAATGCGTAATTCGGAATAACCCTTAAAAAGATTTCTATGCAATTTTCTCATTTGCGAATATTTACGGAAGAGTACTTTTATATTTGTGCAATTTTCTCTGTTGTAATTAAAAATTTTAATCGCCGCCTTATAAAATACATCCGCATTCATAACTGTTTTGATATTTTTTTCTGCAGCCGCGATTACCTTTTTGTAATAGAATGAAATTATTAATGTTTTGAGTGGTGCTATTTTGAAGTAATGATATTGTTCATTGTGCACAAAGAACATTGTGCTTATGCTATATTTATAGAGAAAATCAATATCTTTGATTTTTACGCATACATACATGTCCAATAGAGCTTGTAAGATTTCTTATGACACAAAGTATATTTTTTATTTTTTAATACATGTGTACGATAATGATATAAAAATAATTTTTATTTTTTTTAGCAAACATACTGTGTCTTTAGAAAAAAAGAAAATGAGAAACGGCAGCAAATTGTTAAAAGTTCTTTTACAAGCGTCAGAGAAGGCAGCAAATATTGCTAGAATTTGTCGACAAAAGGAAGCTCTTTTTCAATTGTTAGTACAAGAAAAATCTTTAGAAGAGAAAAACCCTCGTTTTTTTCAAGATTTCAAAACGTTAGCTGACGTTCTTATTCAAGAAACTATCAGACATGACATAGAAATTGAAGTGAGTATAAAAGTATCTTAAATATGGAAGTACAAAATGCTGGAAAAATATCTTAATATCAACTTATTTCCAATGTAAAACTTTTAATTTATTGTCATAAACAGTTTCCAGAGTTGGCCAAGATAGTACAAGGTGAGGAAACCAATGTATTCAGCAATACCTTGGGAGAATCTATTATTGTTGAGATCTGTTCATGTAGCAAAGATACGACACAGCTACTGACAAAAGTTATGGGCAATGATGCTGTGGCAGCAGAGTTGCTTGCTGCCGAAGTCCATAAAGACGTTCAGCTTTCAGATGTGCCAATCACATTAGATATTCCCAATGATTTTGATGTCAATATAGAAGACCTTGGTATTTGGATAGATCCAATTGGTAAGTATACAAGTAAGAACAGTAATTCTAGATTATTACATTCAATTGATATTAGATTTAAATTTACATTAATTCAGGACAAGACTGAAAAAAAGACAAAAGTTGGACAGTATTATGGTAAAACATAAAGCTATGTCTCTCTTGTTAAGAATCATAATTGGCCTGTAAACTGAGACACAACACTTGTAAGAATTTTTGTTTGTTTTATAGTTTGATAAAATGCATGCCTGTGGAGCAATTCGTGGAACTTTTGTAGATTCAACAGCAGATTACATAAGTGCAATGGAGACAGTAGATGAACAGACCGGTTTATATTTGAGTGGGTTACGTTGTGTTACTGTCTTAATTGGAGTCTACAAAAAAAGTACTGGAGTACCAGTTCTGGGTGTAGTTAATCAACCTTTTTGCACCAATATAGACTCACAGTAAGTATATAGAATAGAAACAATAACAAGATTTAGAAACAAGATAGTATATTTATTAATATGTGTGTATATATGTATTTTTTAAATAAATTTATCTCAGAAATATGACTGCGCGCTGATTACTTTTGGATTTTCAGTACAATTAATCTGAAATTTTAATAATCCTGAGTTTAATAAGAAATATTTAACCTGTAAAAAAATTTATTGCCTTGGCCAAACATTGAAATTAGATCTCTAATTCCGTGTGAGCATTCTCATAATTAGACTACTGAGGCCTTCTTCACAGATTTTAAGATGTTTCTTATTAAATTTAGGAGGGGATTATTAATATTTCAGATTTATTGTGTTGAAAGTTTGAAAGTAACTGGCACACAGTTATATTTCTGAGATAAATCTATTTAATACATTGAGTATACATTGACCTAAA